>NW_020954751.1:20519399-20572115 GCF_900497805.2 Vombatus ursinus | reverse complement strand
CTTTCTCTCATTTTCTCTCATTCCCTCTCTCTTATTCTCTTTTTCTTTCCTGTTCTTTTTCTCTCATTCTCTCTCCTCTCCCCTCTTTCCAAATATTTTTGTTGCTATGTCTCTGTGTAATAAGCTGAGGACTATGTATACTGGATGGGTGTGAGTGTGTGTGTGTGTGTGTGTGTGTGTGTATGACAGTACAGCATATGGGAGGGAGGCTGGCTAATTCACAATGTGAATGGAGAACAAGGGAAGAAACAACTGTAAACTGCTACACTCTCACCTCAGATGGTGTGATTATGTGTGCTCTTTCCTATAATTAACCTTGTAAATTAAGCTGTTCATACCAGCTGTGGGTATTATTTTGTGTTTTGGTTTGCACTCTAGTCCCTGTTTCTTCCCTTCACTTCCTATCCAGAGGTGTGTACATATATGTGCATGTGTGCATGTACATGTGTGTATACACATACATACATATACATATATCCATAAATCTGGATAGATAGATATAACACATACATATAGATGTGTGTGTCTGTATTGTCTGCTCATCCACACCCCCAAGAGAGTGTAAGTTCCTTGAGCCAAGGATTATTTTTCATTTTGTCTTTGTATCCCCAGGGCCTCGAAAGTGCCCAGCATATAGTAGATGTTCCATAAATATTTATTGGATTGGAGTGGATTTAGGCATTTAGAGAGGATCAGTGTCTTACCCAGGGTCACAGCTACTTACCAGCAGATATGGGCCTCAAACTCTGGGGGCTTCTCTTCTCCATACAAGGAGATAAAGAGAAGCAAGTGTTCCAGCCCAGATAGGAAAAGTGGAGGTGGTCCGTGTGGGTAGGTGATATTCAGCTCCAGAGAGGAAGACAGGGCTATCACTTATTATATCACATTGAGGTTTGCAAAGTACTTTACAAATATTACCTCATCTTCACCTGCAAGGTAAAGTATATTATTATCCCCATTTTATGGATGAGGAAATGGAGGTGACCAGAAGCTAAGTGACTTGCCCAGGATCATACAACTAATAAGTGTCTGAGGCTGAATTTGAAGTTAGATCTTCCTGACTCCAGTTCATCTCTATATCCACTATTCCACTATATAACCAGGATACACACACACACACACACACACACACACACACACATACACACACATAAATATACATATATCCAAGTATCCAGGGTCCAAGGCCTGATTATGTTGTATATATTATGACTTTCTAGATAGTATTATTATGTGTCTATTGGTTCATATATTGTAAAATCAGTGAATTCCAAAAAATTATGATGATGATGATAGACAAAATTCTGTCAGTTTCTGGCCAATATAGACTCTAATAACACAAAGAATTACTAATGATATATTAAGAACAGAATATAATCATATTTAATGTGATTTTATTAACAATACATGTCTACATACACACATCTATTTCATATTCCATGTATACTCAACTCTGAGTGATGGCTTACAAATGAATGTCTCCAAGTACTTTGTACTCTACATATGTTCGCTTCTGTGCTTACACAGTCTGACAGTGCTGTATCATCTTATTATGCACAGCTGCAATGTTATGAATTATTTTTAAAGTGTAGCCTTTTAGGAATAAAGTTGCAATTTGGGAACAATTTTATTTTTTATGGTGCAGTACATATTTTAAACTTTTTAGTTAGTCTTTAATTACAAAAGGTTATATGGCCTATGTATATCTTTTTCAAAATGTATAAAATATTTCTAACCGTATTTCTGCCTTAGTTTTCAAATAAAGAAGATCTCATACAAAATAAAAATTTCGCATTTTGGTGAAAACTGAAAATCAGTGTCATTTTGTTGTATGTAATATTGAAATTTTTGAAAAGTTACGATTTGGAAATATTTGCTGCAATGCAAATTATAATAACATGATATGTGTGATTTTGATTTTCATGTTATTTAAATTTTTATTTTTAAATGTGCTTTAAGAATAAATGTTATCCTTTCCTATTCTGTGCTGTATTTGTGTAGCAGGCAGAATATGTTTGGGGTTTTTTACACATCAGTACAAATCCTGTGTAGAGTTTTAGTCAGTCCTAGAGGTCTTCTCCTCTCTTCTTCCCTCCTGTCCTGTTCTCTCTGATCTTTGACCCTTCCCTTCGGTTCCTTTTTCTCTCATTTTTTCCACCCTTACTGGGCTGGACTATATGGCAGCTGAGATCACATTCATCTCAGATTCTGTGATTGTTGTGAGGATCAAATGAATATACGGAAAGTACTTTGCAAGCTTTAATGTACTATATAAATGTTAGTTTGTGAATATCTGTATGTGTGTATCTCAGGAGCTCTCTTTGTATTTTCCCCTGACTTGAACTCACACTTGTAAGCTGGGTGCCTAGAGAGTAATTGCTACCTCAAGTTCAAGTTCCGAAAGATATCCACTACAAAAACTCATGTGCTCCTACCAGTGTGTTTCCCATTAATAATCATCCAATAGACACATTAGTTCAAAAGCAAAATCATTTACTAAGACAATGTAATAAAAACAATGACTAAACCTAGGGTGTACTCTCAACAAATACATAGAGAGTCCATGGGAAGAGTAGGTTCAAATGGACAGTGTTAGTGAGGCTGACTCAGGCTACTCCTCTAGTATTACAGAGCCTCACCAAGATCCTTTCTCTCCAATGAGATCCTCTCTGTAGCTCAACTTTCACTTATCAGGGCTAACTCTCTCGAGTACATAGCCAACTCTCTTCTCTGCTGCTAGGACTCATGTTTCTTGGAGCTACTTTGGGACCCAAGTAACTATCTCTCTGTATCTATGTCTGGAGTATGTGTTTCTGCTCCCTCAGCTATGCCTCAAACTCTTTTAAACTGACCTAGCTGCTTCTGGTCTTCCTCAAATTCTGTTCAACTGACTCTACAACTGCCAGATGGGATGCTTCCTTCTGGGAGAGTAGCTCTGCTGCTAGATGTCATGGCTGATGGGGGAAAAAGAGGGAAGAAAAATCTCCTTTTCTCCTCCAAGAAGTAGAGTTGAATTCTTAAGTAATTGCTAGCTTTCTCTCTTTGGCTCATCCAAATTGCTGAACTCTTCAACTCTTAGACTGCTGGCTTTCTCCCTAACTTATCTATTTAAAGCCCCCCTAAAGTATAGCCACTTTTTAGCTCAGGCAAAGTTGCTTCTTCTAAACTCAATGAAAGGACTTGTTCAGATCTCATAAAACAATGCATGTTTACATTTGGTTTAACATCCCTTTTGGCTCTTTTTCTTTATATAAACCCTGGGCTTTCGAAGACCATCTTTTTTTACATATGTGGACAGACATATACAGAATCCTAGAATCAAAGATTTTGAAGGGGCTTTGGACATCATCTGTCCTTACATTTGTTAACCTTTTAAAAAAATGTGTTTATAACTATTTCAATATAATTGGTTGTCTATAATCCCATGTATTTTATTTTATGCATTTAGAAACATTATTCTGAGAAGGGGTCCATAGACTTCACAAGATTGCCAGGAAGGTCCGTAACATAAAAAACAGTTAATCACCCTCAATCCTGTAAAACATCTGAGCCCACACAATGCCTATTCTAGCATTGTTAGTTGTGGTAGGAACAGCATCTGTCTTGTGGAGGCTGGACTGGATTATCTTTAGAGGGGCTAGGAATTAAGTTTTGGTACTTGGCTATTCTGGGAGACTGGGGCTTGAACCATCAATGTGCCTTACTGGCCCTCTGAGGGAGAAAGGGCTCAATATATTAGGAGTCAGGACTCCTCAGACTTGAGAAAATTCTCACTGCTGTGTGGGTAAACATGTACCCTTATGATTGAATATTGCTACCAAGATAGGTGTAGAAGAAGCAGGGATCTACATGGATCAGTACTTTATCCTTATAGATTCTTTTTATGGTTTCTTCCTTTGAGGGCAGCTAGGTGGTACAATAGATAGAGCGCTGGGCTTGGAATCAGGAAGACTCATCTTCCTTAGTTCAAATCTAGCCTCAGACACTTACTTAACCCTCTGTGCCTCAGTTTCTCGTGTATAAAATGAGATGGAGAAGGAAATGGCAAACCACTTCAGTATCTGTGCCAAGAAAACCCCAAATGGGGTCATGAAGAGTTGGACACGACTGAAAAAGGACTGAACAACAACAAAAACTTTTCTTTGATAGATAGTTTATGATCCACAAAAGGCTTATTGTGTTCCATTCCCAAGCCTGAGTTACTGGACTGGCCTGAATTAGGCCTGGCCCAGAACACTATGGGATGAAATTTGAAGTCTGAGTGTTATAATACCAATTTAACCAGAACTCAGATAACTTCATCTATAAAATAAGAGTATTAGACTAGATGAGCTCTAAAGTCTCTTATAGTTCTAAATCCTATTAAATAAGTCTTACTTTGATATATCCCTCTTAGTTCCATTACTGGGAACATGCTAATTGATTCCCAAGACCCTGAGCATGTCGAGGGCACCAAGCGAAAGCCTAGACAAGGTTCAGGGCACTGCTCTTCCAAACTCAAGAACAATGCCAGGAGTATATTACTGGTCCCCCTTGGTGTTGTGCAGACCTCTGAGTTTCAGGGAGTGAGGTAAATTGGAAGGGTGGAACCATCACTTACAAGTCATGCTCTAATAATTCAACAAGAGAGGGGTTGTATCATCTTATCCTATCTCAGACAAGGAAAAAAGCAGGAAGGTAGGGCCCAAACATCATAGGAATTTCTGATCTGTCACCAACACCTTACAATGGCTACAACCTAGCCTTTGCTTGGAGACCACCTATGATCAGAATCCACTACCTTGGAGGTAGTCCATCGTACTTTGGGACATCTTCCATTATTTTGCTTGGTTCTACATATTTGTACTAGTGTTTGTTTTTCTTACTTTCTCAATGGGTGGGACAGGGTCAGAGGTGAAAGGGAGAGAATTAAGAAGTAAAAATTAAAAAGAATAGAATTTTTAAAATATAATTTTAAAAAAGTCCATCACAAACTTGCTGCGATCACTATTTACAAACTGTGTGACCTTGTGCAAGTCATTTAACTTCTTGGAGCTTCAGTTTCCACATGTGTGAAATGAGAGGTTTGGATGAGATGATTTGTAAAATGAGAGGGTTGTTAAAGAATCCTTCAAGCTCTAACAATCTATGTTCTATGAACTAGCATCCTATGTGCTTTGTATTGAGAGACAGTGAGGTCTGGTGGAAAGAGTAGAATGTGACCGTCACCAAGCCACTGCATCTCTCTAAACCTCAGTTTCCTCATTGTATTTAGAATCAGTGGACCTGCATTTACATTCTCTTATTAACTTGTGTTTTTTCTGTTCGGTCATTTTAGTCATATTCAACTTTTCATAACCTCATTTGGGGTTTTCTTGGCAAAGATACTGGAGTGCTTTCCTTCTCCAGCTCATTTTACAGATGAGGAAACTGAGGCAAATGGAGTTGAGTAATTTGCCCAAGGTTACACAGCTAGTAAGTGTCTGAAGCCAGATTTAACTCATGAAGATGAATCTTCCTGACACCAGGCCCAGTGCTCTATCCACTGTGCCATCTACCTTCCCACTGTCTTGTGTGACCTTGGCCAAGTTACTTTTAGGCTTCAACTGTAAAATGAGGGAGTTGTACTAGATGTCCCCTGAGGTCCCTTACAATTTTAAATCCTATGAACATGATTGGCTATAGAAAGGAATTTGGAGTGTGAGCTTTCACTTGCCAAGGCAGGTTGCTGCAGGAATTAGAGTGTTCATTATGGGGTTTTCCATATTTTTGTGGTAGCGCTTCTTCTCCTTGTCTTCCTCATCTTCATCTTCCTTCTTAACTCCTTACTGAGAGACCATGTGATATGGTGGTAAGGCCTTTGAACCTGTAGTCAACAAAACGCTGTGATCAAATCTTGTCTTTAAGAGTGATTAGCTTTATGACTGCAGGCAAGTCACTTCTCCTCCTGGGCCTCAGTTTTATCATCTATAAGCTGAGGGTAACTCTTAGGGTTGTTATGAGGGTCAAATTAGATAATGTACAGATAGTACTCTGCACACCTTAAGTTAAATTCTTTATGGTTTCAAAGACTTTCACATACAGAGTTAAAATACTTTGGATATTTTAAGGATTAAATCTATTTTGTAGGAATAAATATAATGCTCTCCACTTGTTCGAAAACAATCTACTTACATATAAGATGTTGGAGAAATGGCTAGAGAGATAGCACTTCACCTGGCAATGATCTTGGGGCTTTAGTGCTATGGACTCAGTCTCAGTCTATATCAATAGTCTGAGACGGCAACCAAAATACCTGATGGAAACTTGGGCTGTGTTCCCCAGAGTCCTGAAGGAGTGTGGTGATGACAGATCTGCTCTATTCAGCCCTGGTGAGGCCACATCTTGACTATTGCATTAATTCTGAGGACCACATTTTAGCAAAAGCATTCAATAAGCTAGAGAACATTGCAAAGTGGATCACCAGGAAGGCAGATAGACTTGAGATCATGTCAGAGAAGGATTAGTTAAAGGAATTAGAGGTAATTAGCCCCAAGTTGTCTGAGCCCAGGTCCAAATAGGGCCGCATAGTATGACCCCCAGAGACAGGTGCCATTGGTGTATAGGGTTCAAAATACTCTAATGTCCCAGTGAAGACTCTTGAACCTGATTTATAGACATGAACCACTTGAATGAGCCTCCCTACACCTCTCAGACAAATTTGTTTGGGCCATTGAACAAAATGATTCACAAACATTGAGAAGATGAATGCCCTCCCCTCCACCCCCATACCAACCTCTCATACCTCTCCCTACAATGTTCTAAGATACCCTGAAACTCTATGGCTTCAAAACAAAGCAAACTGAATGGTGAGTAGAATTATAGCATGCTAGAGCTGGGTAGGTTCTTAGGAATTACCACCCTTTCATTTACCAGGTAAGTAAATGAGAGGTTAAGTGATCTGCAGGTGGACAGTCAAACAGCTAGTTAGTGACATCACCATTAGAACTGAGGCCTCCTGGTCCCTGTCCTTTCTATCAGAGGTCACCTTTTTACTGTGCTCTAAAATATTTTTCTGTGTTCACTTTGGCAGTACATATACTAACATTGAAATGATACAGACCTTAGCATGGCCCCTGCACAAGGATAACCAGCAAATTTGTGAAGCATTCCTTATTTTTTTTTTTAAATTCTTAATAGCATATTTATCTCACAATAGCTCTGTAGGTAGTGCAAATAAGATTATCCTACCCCCTCTGAAATTACCTTTATCAGTCAAGTTAAAAGACAAGCAAAGATTGTGAGGCTCAAAGATTTGGTAGGATCTCTGGGGACTGAATGTATCCCATGTATTTTAAAAAAGAATTTTAAATCAAGAGGAGAACACCATTACTTTGTTTGTTAACCTCCCTAGGACATTGAGGGAATTCTAGATTAAATTAGTATAAGAAGTTGAGTTTTGGAGAGAAAAAAAGCAAAATCTGTTATTTTTCTAAATGGAAAAAAAAAATTCACCTTACCTACCTCTGACTTGTTTATATATTAGGACAAGACAGGAAACAGAGCTAGACTGAATGAAATATACTTGCCATTACACTAACATTTGTTTTAAACTTATTAAAGGTTATCCCTCCTGAGAAAAAAAATGGGAATAGTCAATCTTGGAGGGGTTGTGGTAAGACCAGGATACCAATACATCATTGTTGAAATTGTGAATTAGTACAATCATTCTGGAAAACAATTTGGAGTTATGCAAGTAAAGTGACTAAAATGTTCATGTCCTTTGATTCAGATTCCACTGCTAGACATACACCTACACCAAGGAAGTCATTGGTTGAAAAACAAAACAAAGAAAAAAAAAAACAAAGAAAAAGAAGGCTCCATGTATACCAAAATATTGATGGAAAAGAATTGGAAATAGTGTAGATACCCATTGGTTGGGGAACAGCTAGACAAATCGTGGCACATGGATGAAACATAGTATTGTTCTGTTGTAAGACATTGTGAATATGATGTTATAGAGAAATGTGGAAAGTCTTTTATGATCTGGTGCAATTCAGTTAAGAAGAACCAGGAAAATTATATACACAATGATTACAACAAAGTAAATGGAAAGAACAGCAACCACAAAATAATAAAAACTGACTGTTGCAAAATTATAAAGAAAAAGGGTTGCACCTAAGAAGACATATGAGAAGATATGAGATGGAAGGAGAGGTACTGCATATGTGGTCATATTTTTTTTCAATGTATGATCAATTTTGCCGAATTTTTTTCTTCTTATTCTTTTCCCTTTTCCTTTAAAAAATTTAAGTGAGCTCTCTCTGAGAAATGTAGGGAAAGGAATATGGGGAAAATATAGGTGATGGAAAAACAAAGTATATCAATAAAGGTATATTTTAAAAATATATATTTTAAAAGCTAGCCATCTTGGACCATTCTAAACCAAAAAAAAAAAAAAATGAAGAGGTACTGGTAAGCTAGAATTAGCAGAAATATTGATGAGTGCAAATTGCCAAAACGGAATTTAAACTTGATATAAAGAAATATTTCTGGGGCACAGTGGATAGAGCTCTGACTTTGGAATTCAAATGTGACCTCAGACACTTGACATTTACTAGCTGTGTGACCCTGGACACGTCACAACCCCAATTGCCTCAACAACAAAAAAAAAAAACAGAAAGAAAAAAGAAAGAAACATTTCCCTAGAAGGATCTCAAAGTCAAATTGGCTCTCTTGGGAGGTAGTGGTTTCCCCTTCTAGAAGTCCCTAAGCAAAGGCTGAAATGTTATACCGAGGATTATAGTTCAGGTTCAAAATATTGACGATGGGTAGAATTACAGAAAGATAAATTTAAGCTTGATATAAGGAAACACTAATTAGAGATATCCCAAAGTTGAATGGCTAGCTTGTGGGGCAATGGTTGCCCTTTCTCCTAAAAGCTGCCGGGCAAAGGCTGGATGGTCATTCGTGTGGTATCATGAGGAGGGTATTATAATTCAACTTTGGGTTGGACTACATGGTCTGTAAGGTCCCTGCAGACTCAGAGATTCTGTGAAACTGAGACTGGGCCAGGATGACACAACATATTAGCATTAGAGCTGAGACTCAAACCCAGGTCTTCAGACACAAAGTGCAGGATTCTTTCAGCTATAGCACACTAAGGTGAAAGTGATTTGTCCATGAAGAATAAATATGTTGGCTTCATAAACCAGCAGTCATAAATCTCCTTAGGGCTCAGAGCAATAGAAAGCAAAAGTGTAGAAGGTGTTGATATACAACAATAAATCTGCTATCAAGAGGCAAGTATTATCCAGCTGATAAGAATAAGAAGTCTCCAGCAGCATCACAGACACCTTAAAAGGGAGCCAAGAGCAATTAGACTCATTCAGCAGCTCTGCATTCCAGGAAGTATTAGTGGCAGTTGGTTTAAATAAACACGCATTGCAGAAGAGGACTGAGACTTACAAGCTCATTTGGAACCTTGGTCCATCCCTATGCCTAAGGATGAGTTGAATTCCAGCAGTTCATGGGGATTTCTAAGGAGTGCAATTGTCAGGCATGGAGGCACATTTTGACATTCCCAGCATGCTGTGCTCTTAAGGCTGGCAGTCAGCCCAGACCATGCATGGTCCGGTGATCTTGAACTCTTTGGATTTAAAGACTTCTGTTCCTCCACAGGAAGAGGCAGCTTGGCATCCTCTTAATCGTCACACTGGACCTACTGCCAGAAACCGAGCTAATACCTTTTAGAATTTTAAGGCCAGAAGACACTGGGCTAGTTTATCTTAATTATTTTTGTGTATATGTGAATATATGTATTATATATGCATGTATGTATACATACATACATAAACACACACATGGAAGGGTGGGGCACAGCATGGAGATTTGGTTTCTTTTCTAGCCTAGCTGATATAATCGCATTACATAAGGGACAGATAACAGAGGTGGAGAAGTGGTAATAATTCCTTGTTTTGTTTTATTTTTTGAGTGCAAACACATATCTATATCCTATTATCCCTTTAAGAAGTGTAGAGGAGTTCTTCCTGGTAGTTTTTCCACTGGCCATTGCCTAGCCAAAAAGTGGTAGTCTTTAAATAGCTGAGGCTGCCAGACCTAGAGGCAGTGAGGTACACTTGAGGCAGGAAGCAGCTTTGTGGAGTGGGACCCCCCGTACTTCTACTAGAAGGTATCAAGAAAGGAAAAATGTTATCCTCTCCTTGTTACCTTTTGTTATCTTGCATCAGAGCTATGTGCTCTGTATGGGACACTAAATCCATCAGGGAGCAACCATGCAGAACAGACATGGACAATCAGAAGTAAGAAGCATCTTTGAGGAACATTAAAAGAACCATTTAGTTTCTCAGATGCTATCCAGCCCACTTCTCTCAAGTTTTATTTTGGGCATAATTCACTGACCATCTTAATGTTTGTCTTAGATGTGTGTACTGATGGACCAGCTCTTTTGGCTGTCCAGTTAATTGCATATCATAGCGTGGACAATAGGCATTTTTCACTCACTTGTTTTAGACAGTTACATTAAATTTTTTTTTGTAAATTTGGATTTCATTTAAGAAGTTTATAATTTCCCCAAACTTGATTTGATCAGCGTAATGTCATCTACAAAGACCTCACCATCAATAGGGAATGCTTCTTCCATTTAGTCTCTGGGCTGGATATCCTGTATGACCATGGCAATCACCTTGGGCAAACTTGCCTCCTTATCTTATGCTTTACTTGAAATTGATACATGACCTAGATTTACAGAGAGATATTACAAGAAATTTAGAAGAGCATGGAAATGAATAATCAGGAAGTTGTAAAAGAAAGTTACCGCTGTTATACATCTTTCTAAGAATTTTAAGTGATTTTTTTAACATATTATAAATGCCTACTTGCTATTCTTTTCTCTTTTCATAATATCCTTACTCTGCTACCTGCTGGATACAGCATCTCTACTGAATGGGTTACTCAGGCTTGAGAAGACTTGCTGGGTTCTTTAGGTCTACTTCTCTCTAAAACTCCCTTCCTGAATATCAGAGATAATTCTCTTGAATCCTTAGTCAGCACCATTGACAATTAATTAATATCAGTTATAAAGATACATACACATTAAGTAGTTTAGCTTCTAATTAATTAAGGGGGATATTAATGAACATACATGGATAAATAGACTACATAACTTTAATAGTTGGGGACCTCAGTGTTACCCTTTCAGACTTAGACAAATCTAACAAAGAGTTAAAACTTGAATAGGTACTTAATAAGTGCTTGTTGCTTTGCCTCAAAGTGTCCAATATTTGAATTTACTTTGCTTAGCTATGCTTATTTATCACAAGGGAGCGTTTTAAAAAAAAATTGGGGGGGTAGAGGAATAGCAATAAAATGCATAAAAATGTACATAAAATATGCAAAAAGGGAATTAAAAGAATAATAAAAGCGTTAATCTTTTTTTAAAAAAATATACAGATGGTCTGGAAAAGAAAGGAAAAGGAAAACAACTTTGAGTGACTGAATGAATAAAGGATTTATTAAGTGCTTACTATGTGCAAAGCACTGTGCCAAACAGTAGAGATACAAATAGGAAAATAAGATAGTCCTTGCCCTCAAGGAGTTTATATTCTAATGGGAAAGACAACACATGAAGGCTCTTGGGCTTAGGATCTTGGGTTTTCTCCATCAGACTCTGAGGGGAGATTGTGATCAAGGTGCTGGTAGGAATTTGACTTGCCTGGTATATTCTGTCTCTCTCTCTCAAGGTATCTTGTTACTTCAGCAAGGCCATATATAGCTTTTGACATATTGTCTCTCCCATTAGATTGTGAACTCCTTGAAAGCATTGTCTTTTGCCTTTCTTTGTATCCCCAAAACTTAACACAGTGCCTGGCTTATAGTAGGCCCTTCATAAATACTAGTTGACTGACTGACTGTCATGCGTGTTCTGGTTTGGTATTTGCAGGGAATGACTGACCTTTTCTTCATAGAAGTTACTTCCCTCGATGATAGGTGGGCTGGAAGCAGGACCAGTAGTCTGGGGAGTGCTGCCATTTCCAGGGCTCCAGCACCAATCTTTTTATTGGTAGCAGTTGGCCAACAGTTGTTACTGGTGGTAATGAAGAAGTTAATCTCCTTCTCCACAATGAATTCTTCCCTCAATAATAGTCCTTTGCTACTAGAATGTTGAGTTTATTATATACTTTAGAAAAATAAAAGCTATATGTAAGGAAGATTTATAGTTTCATCTTCAATTCTCTTTTTCTACTGTTTGTAATGTTCACTTTTTTGGTGTTTTTCAGGTTTGGGATAATAAAAAATTGAATTAAAAAAAGAAATTAGGTAAACAGCTGTCCAAATAGAAGACAGATTGGCATTTAGTAATTGTTTTGTTGTTGTTGTTTGTTTTTTTAATGGTTATTATAAAACATTTTGCAAAACTGTTCATAGAATATCAAGCTGGAAGGGATTTAATAGACCATCTTGGTTAACTTGTATCTGAATAAGAGTCCTCTCTACAACCTGGCTAGAAATTAGGCGTCTAGCTTTTGCTTGGAGAACACTAACAATCAGAATCCATTACCTCAGAGGTAGTCCATCGAACTTGCAGACATCTCCTGTTGTTAGGAAAATTCTTCTTATGGTTTCAAGTCTGAATCTACTCCCTTTGAAGTTTTTTAAACATTGTCCCTGATTCTTCCTCTCCCGTACCATGCCAAAAAGAACAAAATTTACTCCCTCCTTCACCTGATAGCTCTACAGATGCTTGACAGTACAGATCATGTCCCCGCTAACATTCTCCCTTCTCCAGGATAAATGTTCCCAGTGCCTAAGTTGAACCCCACATTCCAAGATCTTAAGCTCTTGTCATCCTGGTTGGCATACTCAGGACATTTTCTGGCTCAGCAGTGTCATTCCTAAAATGTGGTCCCTGAACCACCAGGCTGAACACAACACTTCAGATGTTGTATGAAGAGGCTCTATATCACCCCTATTCTTTGTCACTAGTCTTTTCTTAATGTAGCTAAAGTTCACCTTAGCTTTCTTGGCTTCTAAACTATGCTGCTGACTCATGTGAATATTGTGGTCCACTAAAAGCACCAGAACTATGTAACTGTGATGTAGCATTAGCATCATCATCACCATCACCATCAATGATATAACTAACAGCATAATTATATAATGGCATCAGTATATTTTGTACTTATTAAAGCTGATGGAATTTGCAGAATTCAAACCTGAGTTCAATGTTTTTGAGAGGTTTGGGTTTAAAAGACCTCTTCTCTTTCCTTGAATACAATGATGCAATACATATGGTATTGGATTTAGAGTCAGGGAACATACATTTGAATCCTGGATTTAACATTCACCAGTTATATGAACATGGGCAAGTTTCTCCTTAATTTCTCTTCCCACTTGAATACAAGCTCCTTGAGAGCAATGACTTTTTCATTTTTTTCTTTGTATCTCTAGAAATATAAAACATAGTATCTAGTACATAGCAGGTGTTCAATAAATATTTCTCAAACTCAATTCATTTGAATTGTCTGAGTCTCAGTTTCCTCATCTGTAAAATACATGTACTACCTATGTTACCAAGAGGAGTGATATAATGGGTAGAGGACTGGCTTCAAAGTCAGGGAGATGGATTCAAATCCTGCTTTAATCTCTCAGAGTCCCGAGCAACTCTAAGACTATAGCTAGGTACTGATTAGTGCAAATAATAAATCTCCTGATGTGGCCATATGTATTCATTGCACATATTGAAAGATATAAAATGATCGTTGGTCTTAGCCCAATGGAAATATGCCAAGAATTTGAATAATGTGACCACTGAAGGGAGAATTCACTATTCTCACTAATCAAGACCTAGCTATGTAAGTTACAGTGCAATTACTGATCTGCATTGGTAGAGGGAATTTCTTCACTGGGACTTCCCTATGCCAATGAAATCTTAGGTCTGGTCAAAATGAAAAAAAACAGCTTTGCAGTGTTGTTTTAGGGACGACTCTTTGTTAACATCTATATAACTATGACTTGTCATTATTCTCCCTCTATTAAAGTCTTCCTCCAATTCTTCATTGTGGCAGATATGTGACCTGAGGTTCTTAAAAGCCTATCAGGGGACTGCAAGCTCTGGTGTATTAGAATGTCAGGAATACTGAAAAGATGTTAAGTATGGACCTTGCTGATATATAATCACCAACCTAAATAAACTAACAGAGCCTCATCACCAGAAGTTTAGCTACAAGGGAGTGAATTCTTTTTGAGGAGGGGGAGGACGGGGAAGGCAGAATAATTCATGAAACTGAATACTGAGACATGGAAGTTGTTGCAATCAAAATCAGTGAAGGGAGTGCTCACATAATTGAAAATCATGAATCCTTGAAGTATAAAGTAGTCATTTTCTTCCCAGGAATAATTTCTTTTAATTTAATAGGGCCCTTGAGTGACTTAACCCAAAGCCAGCACATTGTCCTCCAAGATGTCCTCAGATGCCCACTGTTGATTAGACTCCATTTGCCAAGGTTACCACCCATGTTCACTGAGTTCTCTGCCTCTTGAGTTTGCCAATTTCAGGAACACATCTGTTTAGTCTCAGATGGATGAAATCTCCCTTACAGCTATATTGCTTTTTGGATGTAGGAAACACTTTCAGTTAGGTCATTCTTTGGGCACTCCTTGTCTCATACACTCAATTTTTCTGTGCAGTCAAGACAAGCAATGTAACTTCATAGATCATAGGATGTCAGACCTAAAAGGGACTTTGGAGACTAAAGACTCTCATTTGACAGGTGATGAGGCAGAGAAGTGAAACATGTTCAAATTGACAAAATCATAATAGGAATTCAGATCTACTAATTCATATCAAAAATGGAATGGGGTGCCTCAAGAGGCAGTGAGTTGCACCTCATTAGAGGTCTTCAAAGCAGACAGCTGGGTGGTACAATAGATAGAATGCCTGGCCTGGAGTCAGGAAGACTCATCTTCCTGAGTTCAAATCTGGCCTCAGACACTTAATATCTAGGTGACCCTGGGCAAGGCACTTAAATTTGCCTCCATTCCTCATCTGTAAAAGAAAATGGCAAACCACTCCAGTATCTTTGCCAAGAAAACCCCAAAAAGGGTCATGAAGAGTCAGACACAACTGAAAAACAACAGAACAACAGAGGTCTTCAAGCAAATGCCAGATGCTCACTTCTTGGATAGGTTGTAGAAGAAAATTTTGGTCGGGTATGAATTGGTCTAGCTAGATGGTCTCTGAAATCCCTTCCTACCTAAAGATTCTTTTATTTTTTTTTTCATAAATCTCTTTATGACCCACCCCTCAAACCCACCTCCCTCTTCCCAGATAATAAGCTCATAGGATCTTCAATCTAAATGTAAATGGAACCTCAAAGGTCACCATGCTCTATCCTCTCATTTTACTGATGAGGAACTGAGCCCCAGGAGGTTATGTGACTTGCTCAAGGTCACACAGGTAGTAAGCATCAGAGGCAGGATTGGAACCCAGGTCCTCTGACTCCAGAGCTGCCTCTCCTAGGGAGAGTTCTCTTCCTCCTTAAATTTCCCATATCCTCTCTTTTACATTTATCTCACTCTCATTGGAATTGTATTTATTTGTTTACATGTCTCTCTGCCCTATTAGACTGTAAATTCCTTGAGAGTAGAATCTATGTTGTAATTTTTTTGCATCCCCCATCACCTGGCACAAGTGCTTTGAACACTGTAGGTGCTTAACACATATTCATTGAATTGAATTTATTTAAATGAATTTAGACGATATGATTGCATTACTTTTTAGCAAGAGCATGGAAATGAAGAAAAACAAGGCTTTGATCTTTGTGGTTTTGTGATGTGATTAAAATCCCATTCTGAAAAAATAAAAGTATGATAGTCAAGAGAAGTTCTCTCTCCACTCCTATCTGATCAATTTGCATGTGACTAGGTCAAGAATAAGAACAATTAGGAGTGACAGGCTTCCTTGCCTCCTCAAGGACTCCCAAACACATCAGACACATTACTTGGAGTTTCCTTTTGTGAAGTGTTGCTCTGGGCAGCAAGCCCATGGAAGAAACTGACTAAGTTGAAAGACCTGATCTCACTTCCCCAGGCAAGGTTGTGCTTCATGTGGTGCAGGTCAGGATTTTCTTTCCTCTGTTTAATACAAGAACTGGACTTACAGGGAAGACTCTCATATCTACCCCCTGTTTTAAAGGGAAATAGAATTTAAAAAGGGGGAGGGAGAATACAGAATCTCATAGGACATTAGAGCTAGAAGAGACTCTAGAACCTTGGTTAAGATAGAATAATCTCCCCCAAATAAGCCAAATCTGAGCACCATTTATGTCTTTTAAAATTCTTATTAGATTTTTTTTTTGTTTTGACATCACATTTATTTCCAAATATACCCCTCCCCTTGCACCTTCATAGGAAAGCATTCTTTCAGAAAAAGAATGGGGAAAAATGGTAGTTCAACAACATACCAACCACGTCTGACAGTGTATGTAGTATTCTATCCCCATAGACCCCCACCTCTGCAAAGAAGGAAGGAAAGTATATTTTTTTTATTTCTTCTTTGAGACCAGATCATTACAATTACACAGTATTAAGATATTTATAGCAGCTTTTTTGTGGAGGCAAAGAATTGGAAATTGAGGGGATGTCCATCAATTGAGAAATGGATGGACGAGTTGTGATATATGATTGTAATAGAATATTATTGTGCTGTAAGAAATGAAGAGCAGGATGCTTTCAGAAAATCCTGGAAAGACTTACATGAACTGAAGCAACTTGAAGTAAACAGAACCAGGAGAACATTGCACACAGTAACAGCAATATTGTACAATGAATAATTTTGAATGATTTAACTATGCTCAGCAATACAATGTTCCGAGACAATACCAAAGAACCCATGATGAAAAATGCCACTTGCCTCCAGAGAAAGAATCAATGGCATCTGAATACAGACTGAAGGATACTATTTTTCACCTCCTTTTTTTTTTTTTTTTTTTTTTTTTTTTTTTTTTTTGCTTTTTGGTGAGACAGTCGGGGTTAAGCCCAAGGTCATACAGCTAGTAAGTATCATGTGTCTGAGGCCAGATTTTAACTCAGGTCCTCCTGACTCCAAGGCCGGAGCTCTATCTACTGCACCACCTAGCCGCCCCTCTCTTCCTTCCTTTTAATCTATCTTTCTTTCTTAAATTCAAGTTGCTTACCATCCCAGGGAGGAGAGAGGGAAGAAAGGAGGAAGGGATAGAATTTGGGACTCAAAACTTTAAAAAACATGTTAAAAATTATTTGTACATGGAATTGGAGAAAAATAAAATGTTATTAAAAATAATTACACAGAGTTCAGTTTCTTTTGTTGTCATTGTTTCTATTAACATTATTGTAGTTATTGTGTACATTGCTTTCCTGGTTCTACTTACATAACTTTGCATCTCTTCATCTAAGTCTTCTGAACATGGCTGTAAGGCAAAGAGTTGAGAGATATGGTTAGCTTGCACTGATTGTGGCAGCTTCCATTTGTTTGTGCCATGAGGACTTTCCTTGCAACCAGAATTCTAGAATTTTAGAGTTAGGAGGGATCTCAGAGGGAATAAGACTCCTTTCTTGTCAACCTCTGATTGAAAATCCCTACTAAAGACAAATGCTCGGTACCCCCCAGACAGCCCATTCCACTTTCTCATAACTGATTATTAGAAGTCTTTCCCTGAGTTGAGGCTAAGCCTGGCTCTCTGTAACTTCACCAATTACTCCTAGCTCTGACCTCTGTGGCTAAGATGAACATATCTCATCCTCTTTCAGCCTTTCAAATACCTGAAGACAATGATCAGTCTCTTCTAAGTCTTCTCTTCCTATTGCTAAAAGTCTCCTGTTCTTTCAACCAGCCCTGTGAGGGGGCTGGTATAAGTGTTACCATTTTCATTTTACAGATGAAGAAACTGAGGCTTAGAGGAATAAATGAATTGTCTATGGTGACATAGGTAGTAAGACATGGCTCAACCTCCTGGCTCCAAGTCAAGTGCTCTTTCTACTACATCACGAGGCCTCCACAAGAAGTGAGGAAGGTGGACTTTCATAAGATAAGTGGAAAGTGTCATTTCCTGACATCCTGAACCAGTGAATAAGCACTGCTCCCTCTTCTAAGGGCTATTCAACTTTAGAAAGATAAAAAGAAAGAGTACTGGGCTTGAAGTCTGAAGAATGGGGCAATACAGACAAATTCTATAGAAGTTAACAGGAAAGAGACAATATTAAGGTTACTTAATCCTATTTACCTCAGTTTCTTCATCTGTAAAATGAACTAGAGAAGAAAATGGCAAACCACTTCAGTATCTTTGCCAAGAAAATCCCAGGTAGGGTCACAAAGGGCTGTACTCAACTGAAACAACTGAACAACAAAGTCAGGAGACTGAAATGACTGAACAACAAAGTACTTAAGACAAGGAATAATTTTGATACAGTTTTATTTTGTGACAGCAGTGGTCATGTGTGTGTATTTCTCCTGATGCTAGGATGACTCAGAATATCTGTCCTTAACCAAACGAAAAACCCAGTTTGCCCACCTTTAATTTTTTTCTATCTGTTGAGTCCTAGATTTCATGCTATATACATGTGGTTCCTTGCTGTCTTTTATTGTGTTTTTGACATTTTGGGGTTTTAAGAATAAATATTACTCCAAGGAACTATGAAAAAGAATTAGCTTTTGAAGCATGCCCTTCAACTGACCATTAGAGTTACTGCATTGTCTGTGGGTGTGGGGAACTCAAGTGTTTTAGGGATCATTCAGGACAATAATTCAGTTGCACTGAAGCACAAAAATAAAAACAAAATGCCAAAAACTGACAAACTTGGGAAACAGCCTAAATTAATTCTTAGAAAACAAGGAAACCTTTCAAAGGAGAACACAAGCCAGTGCTTATGAGAAGATCGGTTTCATATAGAAACACGGTATCTTGGAAATGGAAGGGACCTTGTAGATTTTAAAGCCCAACCCTGATCTGATACATGACTTCCCCTCTATAACATCCCCAACAGATGGTCCTTCAGCTCGGACTCAAACACATCAGTGACAGGAAATTTAATATCTCACAGAGTACCCTACTCCATTTTCTGATAGCTCAATTTTTTTTTACTACATATTCAACAACAAAAAAAAAATTAAATCAATTTATGTTGAGTCAAAATCTTCCTCCCTATAATTTCTTTCCACTGATCCTTATCCTGCCCTCTGGAGCCATAAAGAACAAGTCTAATCACTTTTGCACATGACGGCCTTCAAACATGTGAAGACAGCCAAATTTTTCTGTTCTTTCTTCAGGCAAAACACCTCTTATTCTTCCAGTCATCCCTCCTGTGAGAAAAGAGGCAGCAGAGCATTAGGGATTAGCCATGTTCTGCTCGGTCCCAGAGGATAGAGCTAAGAAATAATGGAGAGAAATTGCAGAGAGACAAATTTAGGCTTGATGTCAGGACAAACTTCCTCACAGTTAGAGCCATCTCAGAATGGATTGGGCTGCTTAGGTAGGTAGTGAGATTTCTCTCACTAGTGGTCTTAAAGCAAAGGCTAGAATCAGGTGTGGGGAACCTGAAGCCTCGAGGCCACATGTGGCCCTCTAGGTCCTCAAGTGCAGCCCTTTAGCCAGTACCTAGAGGGCCACATGTGGCCTCGAGGCTTCAGGTTCCCCATCCCTGGCTAGATGATAACCTGGAGTGTATATTGTAGAGAGGATTTTCATTCAGGTAAACAGGTCGACTAAATGACCTTGGAGGTCCCTCCCAATCATGAGCAGTGGAAATGACATGCTCTGGGCAAGCAGCAGTGGGAGAAAAAGTTGCAGTTGTGGCTTTGCAGCCAGATTGTCGAGGGCTTTGAATGTCATGCTTCCCTCTCTCTAGCCATACGAATCCTGCCACCCACAAGGCAAGTTCACATCCGACCCAACTTCTCCAGGAAGTCTTTCTTCACATCCCAACCATGAGCAAGCCTTCTCTGGAGTCCCCATGGCATCTATTCTCCTTAGTATTCCCATAATCTCAGAGTTTGAAGGGATCTCACAGGCCGTTCGGTATAACCTATACCTGAAAACAAATCATTTATATGATACGCCTGATGAGTGGTCACCTGCCTTTCCTTATAGATTTTCAGTGAGGGGCGACCCTCTGTGTCCTGAGGCAGTCCATTCCACTTTAGAATGGCTCTAATTTTTAGAAAAATATTCTTTACCTCTACCTAAAATCAGCTTCTACCCATCATTCCCAATTCTGCCCTCTGGAAATAAGCACAATAAATCCCCCTTTACATACTTGAAGTCGGCTTTCATATTGCCCCTAAGTCTTCTTTTCCCCAGGCTAAGCATCACTAGTTGCATCCACTGATTCTCACATGGCAGACACTGGAGGGCCTTGATAATCATGGTTGCCTTCAGCTAAACTTTTTTTTTTCAACCAAAGACAAGGTTTGTTAGAACATTGTCATATTGGGCAGACTCTTAAGGAGTCTGAAGATGAGTAAGCAGTGGCTAGATTATAAGAATCCCAGCAGTGGCTAGATTATAAGAATCTAAGCAGTGGCTAGATTATAAGAATTGGCTAGATTTTAAGAATCCCAGCATCTCAATGGAGACAAGGTAGACCTTATATACAGAAAGACTGTGGGAGGGATCTAGGAGTGGCCAGTAAGCTGGGGTGAACAGAACTCCTGGGACCTAGACCACGTGGCCAAGGGGGAATGGAGCCTAGCTAAGATTAAGGGTGGGAAGACAATGTCAGCTAAACTGTTTATAACTTACCAATATCCTTCTTAAACTGAGGTTCCTAGAACTGAACCCAGAATTCTTGATGTAGTATGATGAAAGCAGAGAAAAATAAAGCCAAAATTGCTTATTTCTAGATATTCTGCTGATGTTAATGCAGCCTAAGACAGGAAAACCCCAGGCTTCTTTGTCAGCATTTCACCCAACTGAAATTTATTACAAAGCTTTAAATTCCCTAAACTCTTCAGGGATGTTTAAGGTGAACTGCTGCCTAGCCATGCTTCCTTGTATTGTATTTGGGAAATTGATTTTCTTTTTAACCCAAGTGTAAACCTTTAACTTTACCCCTGTCAAAAGGATTCATCTTAATAGATGCCGATGGAGAATTCACTGCCTTACACTGTCAGTTCTTTCTTCAGATGTGTGTCATATCTCTCCAACTTATTTTCCCTTGTTTGGAATGGCTTCTTCTCAATCATCAATTCAAATTTTATACTTTATGATTTCTTTCAAATGAATCTAAACCAAAACACAAAGATATCACATGACTCGGTCCTCCAACCATATTGGAGTTTGTGCTTTCCTTTATGAGAATAGCTGGCAATAACATAGCACTTCAAGATTGGCAAAGTACTTTATATACATTGACTCAGTTGATCCTCAAAACAACCCTGTGAAGCAGGTATTTTTGATATTATTATTTCCATTTCACAGATGAGAAAATTGAGGCTCAGAGAGATGAGTTAACTTGGCCATTCATAGTCACAAAACTAATAAATGTTTCAGGTAGGATTTGAACCCTGGTCTCTCCAGACTTCAATTCTGGTAGTCTTCCTATACCATGATAACTAACTACATAAGCATTGAAAGATTTTGAATAACGAAGTGACATAGACCCATGAAATTTTGGAGTTTAAAAGGATCCAAGAGATCATTTGCAATAGAAAGCATTTGGAGTCAACACACACTAGTTCAAATCCTATCTCTGCTATTTATTACCTACATGATATTAGATTTCTCTCCGGGCTTCATTTGTAAAATGGGGGTAAGATAGGACAGATGAGCTCCAATAGCCCTTCCCACTCAAAGACTCTAAGATTCTTCCTGTGGATGTCTGTAAATGTGACTGTTTTAAGTCACTAGAGAACTGTTATCCACATGCCCCTCTGCATCTCACTACCACCCAATATTAGGAGGCCCTCTAGGTCCTCAAGTGTGGCCCTTTGACTGAATCCAAACTTCACAGAACAAATCCCCTTAATAAAAGGATTTGTTCTGTAAAACTTGGACTCAGTCAAAAGGCCCCACCCAAGGACTTGGAAGGCCACCTGTGGCCTCGAGGCCATAGGTTTCCCACCCCTGCTCTAGCCACTAGTTACCCTACTTTCCAGCTTTTACCTGAAGACCTTTAGGGACAAAGGATTGACAGCCTCATGAAAGAGATTCAGAGCATCTGAGAGTCAGGAAGGACCCCAGGGGCCAATTCCTGTTCAAGAATTGCCTACTACACCATCTCAACCATAGTCATCCAGTGATGGTGGGATGGCCCTGCTCTATAAAAACAGGGAGGTGTGTGCCTCGTCTCATCCCTGGAGCCATGTTTGGTCATTAAAATCACAGTGTTCAGCTTCGTTTCACTGTCTTTAACATTGTTATAGTCATTATATATTTTGTTTTTTTGACAAAGATACTGGGGTGGTTTGCCATTTCCTTCTCCAACTCATTTTACAGATGAAGAAACTGAGGCAAACAGGAGTTAAATGACTTGTTCAAGGTCACCGTTTGTCTGAGTTCAGATCTGAACTCAAATCTTCCTGACTGCAGATCCAGCTTTCTTTCTATCAACTGCAGTACCTATTCTGCCATACTGATTCATAGTATGTGAATATAATGGAATATTATTGCTTTGTAAGAAATGAAATACAGAAAGAACTCAGACAAACAGAGGAAGACATATGATCTATGGAAACAAAGAAACAAAATATACAATGACTATAAGAATGTTAAAGGCAGTAAAACAAAGCTGAACACTGTGATTTTAATGACTAAGCATGGCTCCAGGGATAAGATGAGGCACACACCTCCCTCTTTTTATAGAACAGGGTGGAAGATTATGGGCATGGAAAGTTGCATATGCTATCAGGCATCTTCAATATGTTGATTGGTTTTAATGAACTTTAAAAAAAAATCATTAATACAAAGGAAGGCCCGCATGGTAAGGGGGAGGAGATGGAGGGGAGGAGGGAGAATGAGTCAGTAGTGCAACATTCTATCCAAAAAAGATAGATAATGGAATCCTACTCTACATTGAGAATTGTTGTTCAGTCACGTCTGACTCTTTGTGACCCCAAAGGACCATGGCATGCCAACCTCTTCTATCCTCCACTGTCTCCTATCCAAGTCTATCTAAGCTCATATTCATTGCTTCCATGACACTATCTATCCATCTCATCCTCTGCCATCCCCTTCTCCTTTTGCCTTTAATCTTTCCCAACATCAGGTAATGGTTTAGTAATAAAACTGATTTAAAAAAAAAAAAAGAATTGTCTGGTATGATTGCTGAGCTCCTTTCAGCAACCTTTATAGGAATTTATTCTGAAACTAATGTAATATAAAAATAAAAGGCATAAATAAAACTTTACAAGTTTAATACAATTTAATTCAACTTTTAAAATAAGAAATAGTCCTTTCTCTCAAGGAGCTTACATTCTATGGGATAAACCTACCACACTCCATCATAACGTTTTCTCCCTAAGACCATGCCAATTTCCCTGACTTTAGACAGCTACTTTTACTTCTCATCTCCACTATGAGATTGGATATTCTCAGTGAATTTTAGTAGGACTCTTCAAGACTTCTGGTTTCCTCTATTAGATCTTTGGCTTATATCAGATCACTTTATCAATAGGAAGGTGCTCTCCCACTCTCACCCCAGACTGGTTGATTGTGCTGAACCACTGATTAGTATACCCATTCTTCTCTCTCAATTGGCACACCCATGTTGCACTTGCAGGAGGGACCAGCTATAATGTCTTATGCCACAACCCAAACTCTTTAATCCCAGCCCAAGGCTCACCTTTTCAAATTGAACTTCTAAACTGTGAATAGAGTGCCCCGCCTGGAGACAGGAAGACTCATCTTCCTTCCTTCAAATCTGGCCTCAGATATTTACTAGCTACGCCAATCACTTAACCTTGTTGGCTTTGCTTTCTTCTTCTGTAAAATGAGCTAGAGAAGGAAATGGCAAACCACTCCAGTATCTTTGCCAATGGGGTCATGAACAGTTGAATACAACTAAACAACAACAAAAACCACCAGCTTTGTCAGTAACCAGGCTAGAGAGCTTGAGATCACTAAGTCCAATGAATATCAACCTTCCCTGTGGTAGTGGAAATGGTACATAGTTGCCCCCCTTTAGTCTAGACCTGTCCCAGGAGACCAGACTCATAGGGGTCTGAATGGGGAGCATTCTGAAGTACACAGGTTGACCATAACCTGCATCCCCATCTTTCCAGAAGCCCTAGATGCCTATGACTTGAGTTGCCTAACCTAGCCATTGTATGGAACTGAAGGCAGGCCACATTACGCTTGAAATAAATCCAGGAACAGTGTCTACCATACATATGTGATCCATCCAGCCAAACCTCCTCACCACACCCTGCAACAAACCCTAAGCCAGGGTTCTTTCTCTGGCTCTGATGAGGTCTAGAGGTGCTGGGACCCTGAGATCACAACATGCAGGTCCTGCCTGAAAGAATTCAACCCAAGTCTTCTTTCAGTCAAAGACAAGGTTTATTAAAGATCCGCTATATTAGCCAGATTCTTAAGGAATCTGACTACCTGGGAGCTATTGGCTAGATTGTAAAAATCTGAGCAGTGGCTAGATTATAAGAATCTGAGCACCTTAATGGAGACAAGATAGACCTTATATAGAGAAAGACCATGGGAGGGATCTAGGAGTGACCAAGTAGTCTGCTGGGACTGTGAGGTAATAGGATACCAGGGACCTGGACCATGTGGCCAAGGGAGAATGGAGCCTAGATAGGATTAAGGGTGGGAAATGGCCAGGGGCCATCGAGAGGTAAAATAGTAGAGGGCTAGGAACAGAGAATTGGGAGTTTGGGTGTAGGAATAGCCAGTTGATAAGATTATACTTTCTGAGGCTTCCTTGATCAATGAAGAGAATTCAAGGACAGAACAAAGGGTTTTCTAGGGCCCATAGACATATGGTGCCCAAATTGGGACAAAGGTCTCAGCTGGGTCCCATACCACATCACCAGGAGTACCAAGAGAAGACTGAATACTTGAACTCTGACATGCCTACAGATCCTTGAATCATCACAATTTAGGACCTGACTGACTGGTTCCCAGGGCCTAATAATACTAACTTAGTATTTACTAAATTAGATCTCCAAAGGGTCTATATTCTGACTTGTATAAGGAAAGGTATCGAATGGGAAATATCCTGTATGAATACTAATCTATTTCCCTTCCAAGGTTACCTTATACATACTCAGAATGTTTCTTGTACATATCTATTTTTTAATGGCTCTCCCACTAGAATGTAAGCTCTTTGAGATCAGGAGCTGTTTTTACCCTTCTTTGTATCCCTAGTGCTGAGTACAGTGTCTGGCACATAACAGCTGATTAATGATGATTTGTTGATTGATAGAGGCTGGAATTTTTTCAGTGTTTCATTCAGAATTTCAAAGATCTGAGAATTATAGTGGACTGCAGTTTCAATATGAGTCAAAAGTGCAACATGGCAAGCAGTATAGGATAATGTGATCTCAGGATTCTTTGAGAATGGCATAGTGATGAAACTGATAAAAGAATAGGCTAGTATGGTGGCTGAGCTTTTGAACAATTACGGAGAATGGGAGAGGTAGAGCAAGAGAAGACTTGGTACCAAAAGTCTAGTGGAAAAAGCTGGCTTAGAAAGATTTAACTTTATGTTAAACTTTTTAGGTCTCTAATTACAAAAGTAAAAAAGTAGGTGGCAAGAGAATGTCCATTGCTTAAAAGATCACAACCCAAACTATTGCTGATATTTCTTGATTCTAAATAATATTAAGAAATCGTTCTCTTTCCATGTAGCTTGAGAAATAACCAGTTTCATGCTTGTGTATTGTTTCTTCAAATTTCTATTATAAAACTTGTTAAGCTTTCTGTTTATAAATTGGTTTGTGGTGACCTATTCTGGGAGAATCGTTGTCATTTTAAGAAAACAATTTCAAGAATAACCTAAGATTTCTGAAACTACATCCTCTGCATCAGAGCAAAGGTGCTGGATGCTAAGGAAAATGTACTTCAAATTGCCAGTTCACAGGTCACCAGCTTTGGAACTGATAAAAGGAAAGGAGGACTCTTTGAAAAGTCTCCACATTAAAAATAAACAAACAGGAAGGCAGTTAGCTGGGGGGAAGAGCTTTTGATTAGGACAGTGGATATTCCCAAAATATCTGTTGATGATGATTGGACAAGATAATTATAAGCATATAAATTGACTGATCTCATTCTTTTAAGACTTCTGATCATATGAGAAAGTGGTATGTGAGAATAGGGAGTTTGAAAGAGCAAGCCTTTCTCTTGATTTGTAGACATAGAAGACACCCTTGTTTCCAGGGTTTATAAAATGCAATTAGAGACAAAAAGAGATTGATGCTACTTAAGGAATAGTGAAAAGGGATGCCAAATCACACCTATTTGATACCTGCCATACTCAGTAACATTAAAGCACACAAGCCGTGTAATATGCTTTAATGTTGCTGAGTACATCATGTTGAAACAAAAGGGTAGGACTGGGAGGCCAGTGAGGCAGGAGGAGTCTGATGGGTGCCATAGGTCAGTAAAATAAAAAGTGAAATTCCACTGGAATCAACTAAATTTGGAAGGTGTGTTATTGCAGTTTAAATGAGATTCCAAATCCCAAGGTACAGTAAAAGGAAATATGGAGTACAAGACAGTCAACAGAGAGAAAATAAAGCAAGTAAGCTTTATTGCAGGGGAGATACTCATAAAAAGAAGAAGCAGTCAGGGAGGATGGAAACAGATCAGGACTGTTGGGGCCTGCAGCAGGGAGTCTGGAAACCAGTAAAGTCTACACTAGTTGATTTGTAGGGTCAACAGGACTAGACTTTGGGGAAAGGGAGCAGGGAGGCTAGACCTGGGAAGTAGTGCTAATTCATGGGAGAGGAAACAGTGGGGTGGAAAGAAAGAGATTCCTGAGGAGTTATTGGCTTGTTGATATTCAAACTCCCAGACCCTAGTGTAACAAGGTGAGTCAGGGGATTTTAGCTTCCCTAAAGCTAAGATGGCAGCTAGGTGTGCACAGTGGATGGAGGGGCCTAGAGTCAGGAAGACCTGAGTTCAAATCTAGCTTCAGACACTAGCTATGTGACCCTGGGCAAATCACTTAACCCTGTTTGCCTCAGTTTCCTTATCTGTAAAATGAACTAGAGAAAGAAACGGCAAACCATTCCAGTATATTTGCCAAGGAAACCCCAAATGGGGTCACAAAGAGTTGGGCCCAACTGAACAACCACAAAAATTGCTTCTTAATTTAGGGGAGCAGGGAGTCTACTGAAGCCATTACAGAAGGGGCATGGAAATTACCATAAATCAAAGTGGGAAGAGACCAAATTCCCCAAAATTAGGAATCAGAGATAGCAGTGCTAACCCTGATTCTAAGACCATTTGTTTGCTGTTCACTATTCTATGTTGGGTATGAGCCCATAGGTGTTCATTGTAGCCAGAAGACAAGGCACAAAGAGATACATTTAGATTGAATGTCAGGAAGAGCTCCATAATATTTGGAATTCTCTATAAGTGAGAATTAGGCTGTCTTAGAAGATAATGGGTTCCCTCTCTTTAGAGGCTCCAAGCAGAGACTAAATAACCACTCTTCAGGTATAATAGAGTGAAGATGAGGGGGGGAGGGTAATAAGTTAAAATAGGTAGCTGCTAAGGTCCTTTTTGGATTCTAAAATTACATGATTCTCTGACTGGAGGGAGGGCATATGTCTTGATTTTCCCCCAAAAAAAGTAAAGAGAATGGAACTTATAGGTTTGTAGGCCATTAAGTTTGACTTATAATCCTGGCAGATTTCTAGAATGATCATTAAAGAAATGTTTAGTGAGAACAGATTATGCCCAACTCACCTCATTTTTCTTCTTGGTGGCATTATTAGACTGGTACAGCAGGGGAATGTTATAGATATAGCTTCCTCGATTTTAGCAAAGCATTTGACAAAGTCTATCATGCAGTTCTTGTGGACATGATATAGGGGTGGGCTTTAGAAGACTACAATACAATTAGGCAAATTCATAACTAGTTGAATGGTTAAAACCAAAATAGAGTCAAAAATGATTTTAGAGTGATTTGAAATCTTTCTTCCCAAGTGCCTCAGGACTCTCTGCTTCAGTGCTGTTTAAAGTTTTTAGTCTGTGTAAAAGTGTGTCTAATTCAGCCTGTATTTGTGTCTTATAAAGGGTAACCCTCTTTCAGATCTGATTGGGTCTTTTAGGTCTTGTACAAGATATAAAATGGTGCATTCTGCCTACCATTTCTACATTAGTGACATAGATAAAGGTATAGATGGCATGCTTATTAAATTCACAAATGACAGAAACCTTAGAGATCTAGGTAAACACAGTTGTTCACCAAATTTAGACCCCAAAAAATCTTGATGGTTAAACTGCTGAGCTAAATCCACAAAGATGAAATTTATAAAGGATAAAGTAAAGTCTCAGATTTGGATTCAAAAATTCACCTTCACAAGTACAGTATGAAGAAGGCATGACTGGAGAGCAGTTCATCTGAAGGACATAAGGACTCTGAAGCTCAAATACAAGTCAGCAGCAGCCCCAAAAGGTAACATGAACTTAGATGGCATTTGGAGGTGCAAAGAGTTCAGGGATAGGAAAATTACATTGAATTTTACATATCATATTTTAGGAAGGATATTGACAAACTGTAGAGGATCCAGGTGAAGGTGACCATGATAACTTCAAGATAACTTCATATTATAATTGATTGAAATAATGGGAAAAGTTTAGCTTGGAAAAAAGCTTGGAGGAAGAGGGAACATAATAGCTGTGCTCAGTTGTTTGAAGGGCTGTCAGGTTTGGTCTGCTTGGCCCAAGAGGACAGAACTTGGCCCAAATGGTAGAAGTTGTAAAGAGTCAAATTTAGGCTTGATGTCAGGAATAATTTCCTAATGATTGTTGTTGTTCTGTTGTTTCAGTCATGTCCAACTCTGTGGCCCCATTTGGGCTTTTCTATGCAAAGATACTGGAGTGATTTGCCATTTTCTTCTCCAACTCATTTTACACGTAAGAAAACTGAGGCAAGCAGGGTTAGGTGACTTGCCCAGGGTCACACAGTGAGTAAGTGTCTGAGGCCTGATTTGAACTCAGGTTTTCTTGACTCTAGGACCAGTGTTCTATCCACTAGCTGCCCATTTCTTAATAATTAGAGTTATTTAAAAATGGAACAGGCTGTTTCAGCAGTTGCCTTTCATTAGGAGTCTTCAAGGAAAGTCTGGATGACCACTTGTCATGAATATTGTAGAGAGGATTATTCATCTTGGAGTGATCACCTCTGAGTTTTATCTAAACCTTGAATTTTGTGATTCTCTATCTAGAACATGGGATATGTCAGTCTTATGATTGCACCCTTATAAAATACACCGAAAGTAATGTGTTCAAGTCTGGATACCACATTTTTAAAGGCGTATTAGTAATCTAGGACTCATACAGAGGAAGTCGGCTGAGATGGTGAAGGGCTCCAATGCCTATACTACATGAGGATCAAGATACAAAACTGAGGATGTTTGGCCTAGAGAGGAGAAGACCGAGTCTGACAAATGAGCAGCTCTACTATTGCCCATAAGGAACAGAACGAAGAAAAGTTCCTTTCCCATGAACAAGTTTCCCTCTGCCAGATTTACTCCACGAATGCAAAGACCACATCTTCATTCTCTTTGGATCTCCCTCAGTGCCTAGTACATTTAGCACAAAATAGCCACTTAATAAATCCAGGCTGTAACACTTACTAGTGTAGGACTCTGTTGCATTGCTCATACTCAGTTCTGGGTCATAGTCCCAGCTTGAAGAGGAGCACCGACAGGGGCTGGGACCCGGTTACGGTTCCAGGGTGGGAAAGAATGCTTGTGTTTGCTCACAAACCAAAGCGCAGGCCAGGAGAACAATGCCCGCATCTCTCCTTAGATCATACCACCTTGGAAAAACTGAAAACTTACAGACCCCCAGAACTAATTCTGAAAACAGCCGCACAAAAAACAAAACAAAACAAAACAAAACAAAAAAAACCTGAAGCTTGGGACAGAGCCCCCTCCACCCAGGGAGCAGGGCCAACTGCAACATAAAGTTAAAAGTCAAGAAATAGGCTGGGAAAAAATGAGCAAACAACAATATAAAAAGAACCTGACCATAAAAAGTTACAGTGGTAAAAAAGGAAGATAAAATGGGTATACTCATCCTCTTACCTCACAGGGCTTTTAGCAAAGCACTTTACAGTAATTTATGAATGAATGAATTACTTCTCTAGGCACCCAAGATTACGACTATCTGGTTTCTTCCTTTGCCCCTTATATGTACTGTCAACATGAGTTTCCCATTCGGTTTCTACTTGGTGTTTTAAGAGAAATAAGGCTGGGCCAGTGTCTTGAACATGATGCTCTTTTGAGAAAGATTTAGAATATGGGTTGGAACCTCTGAGGTCCTTTACAACTCAAAGATTTTGTGATTCTGTTAGCTGGAAAAGTACATGATGATGGAAGCATAGATGAAAAAGAGTCCATGTGAAAAATTATCTGTTGGTTTCAGTAGATAGCAACCTCACCATGAGACATCAGTGTGACGTGGAAGCTGAAAAGGTCTATGGATTTTAGGCTGTATTAACATAAACATAATGTCTTTCTATTTTATTTTTATGTTGAACTTAACAAACACCAAATAAAATGGTGTAGAGCAGTAGAGCAGAATTAAACTGTAGATCTCCATTATGTACAGCTTGCTTTTCTTTGTGGGTATATAACCTATAGCTCTCAAAATTGTTCTGCTTATTATCTGTGCTTCATTTTGGCAGAAACACAATTTCCAATGAGGGAGTTTTACTTTTTTGTATCATGAACCCTCTTTGCCTGGTGCAGCTCATGGATCTCTCCTCAGAATGATGTTTTTAAATGCATAAAATAAAATACATAGGATTACAAAGGAAACCAATCATATTGAAATATAGCTATCAATTTTTTTTTTTGATAAAAAAACAAGTTCAAGGATCCCTGGATACTAGAAGGAGGAAAATGATAGCCCCTCTGATAGACCAGAGGAGATCCTGGTCAGATAATATACAGAATATTCTATTCTGTTTAGGGTACCCCATTTTAGGAAGGTCATTATTAACTTGAATAGACCTGAGATCCAGGGTGATCAGGATGATAGAAATATTTGAGATCATTCCATGTGAACTTCATTTCAAGGAACTGGGTATAGTTAGCCTAGAGAAGAGAAGGCTTAGGAAAAACTTAATAGCTGTCCTCAAACATCTGAAGACTCTTCTGTAGACAAGGGATGAAGCTTGATTTTTTAGAGAGAACTAGAAGCAATGAGCAGATTTTGGCTCAATAAAAGGAAAAAAATCCTATCAGTTAGAACTGTCCAAAATGGAATGGGCTGCCCCAAGCCCATTCTGGATAGCTAACCCCTGTCACTGTATAGGTCTCCAAGGCTAGATGACCATGACTTGTTTGGTATATTATAAAGAGAATTCCTTATCAGGGATTGGTTTGACTTAATCTTGGAGGTCTTTTCTAACTTGCAAATCCAAAATTCTGAGATTCCTGAGTGTTTGCTGCAGATACAAGAAGGTAGATGAGAAAAGAACCAAAAAAAAAAAAAAATGAGCCACTATTTTGACCCTGACTTTAATCTTCTATTGGTCATTAAATCTAGCTGGTCATCTTGCAAAGCATTGAGGAAAAGGGATCTAGGGCAGATACAATTTAAGGTGAAGAATGTGAGGGAAGACACAGAACACAGTGTGCTGTGGAGAGAGAACAAACAGGAATTGACGATAGCCTAAATTTCTATAGAACTTTAGAGTTCTCAAAGAGCCTTCAGTGCTGGGAGGGAGGTAATATAAATATTATTATTCCCTTTTGATGTATGAGTTAAGTGATCTGCCCAAAATCTTATAACTTGTGAGTGGCAAGCCAGAACTCAAATCAAGATTCAGGTACCTAGCCTCAGAGGAATGGATTCAATCATCCATTTAAGCTTTTTGAAATCATGTCCCTCCCTTCTCCCCCCCCCCCCCATTTTCTAAGTTCCCTGAGGTCAGAGGCTGTTTTTCACCTGTTTGTATCCCCACTGCTTAGCACAGTGCCTGATACATAATAGTTGCTTAATAAATGTGTGTTGATTGATTGATTGATTATATAAGTCCTACTCTCCTGGCTCTATTATGCAGTAGAGCTAAGCCTCACTGGTTTCTAAAGACTTTGTGAGCAAAATACAGGCATACCTCAGAAATATTGCCAGTTCAGTTCAAGAATACTACAATAAAGCAAATATCATAATAAAGCAAGTCACTTGAATTTTTTTGGTTTCCCATTGCAAATAAAAGTTATGTTTACACTATACTATAGTCTATTAAGTATGCAGTAGTATTATGTCTAATAAAAACAAGGCATAGACATTAATTAGAAAAGTACTTTATTGCTAAAAATGCTAACCATTATCTAAGCCTTCAGCAAGTCATAATCTTTTTGCTGGTGGAGAGATGAAGCTGAATACACATCAAATGATAAATAAATGAAACAGACTCTTCAAGGTATTGTTGAGGGATAAAGGTGAGCGTGGGTAAGATCTGGGGCTTGTTACAGAACAAACCATACAGGGGTAATTTAAACCATAAAAAGTTCAAATTGGTAACAGGGATTTGCTAGAGCTAACTTGTGCCAGATCTATAGAGGCAATTGTTAAATTTTCAGAGTGAATTTTTATGCCTCAGAAGTCTACAAATCAGGGCTTGATTTATTGTTTTGTTGATTATCTAGATTTAAGAAAGTGATGGAGAAATGTGAAAAATATAGATTTAAACTAAAAGCAGCTAGGAGAGGTCAGTGAAGAAGATACTTGGCTTGGAGTCAGGAAGACCAAAGTTCAAATCCTGCCTCAAATACTAGGCAAAAAATTTAACTGCTCTGCCTCAGTTTCCTTAAATGTAAAATGAGGGCCTCTAATATTCCTTCCAGCTATAAATCTATGCCCCTATGGAAATCCCACTATTTCTAGGGCAGTCTATTCTACTATTATACAGTTCCATTAAGAAACCTAAATCTGACCATTTGGAACTTTTATTTAGTCTTCCTTGTTCTGCCCTCTGAGGCCCAGTAGAATAGATTTAATCCTTCTTTCACATGACAGCCCTTCAAAGGGCTAAAGACAGCCATCATTGCAATTCAATTCACTGAGCATCTGTTAAAAGCCTACATGTGCCAAACATGTGCTGGGATACCAAGACAGAAACCAAGTAGTCCCTCCCCTTAAGGAGCTTATATTCTACTAAGGGGAAGCAGCATGCACACAAATAGGTAAATACAAAGTAATTCAGGGGAGCAGTGATATCTGACATCTGGGGGAATCAGGCAGTTGGATTTGTCCTGGGCCTGGGAAGGAGCTAGGGATTCTATGAGGCAGCAATGAGGAGGAAAAATGTTCCAGGCAGGGGAGGATAGGAGATTTACACAAGGAGTTTCCTTATGTAAATTCAGAAGTGTGAATATTAAATGAGTATGAAAAGATAGGTTGAAACCAGATTGTAAAGGGCTTTCAATGCCTGGCAGAGTTTTATTTTATCCTGGAAGCAATAGAAAGTCATTCACTTAACGAGCACTAATTGTGTCTACTTTGTGTAAGACACTGGAGATAGCAAAGGAAGAAACAAAGTCCCTTTCATCAAGAAGGTTCTGTTCTATAGGACTAAATAACATATCCACAGATAAGTCTATACAAATTAAATATAGATCTGACCTGTGGCCCATTACCACAATAAGATTAGAGTTTAAATCCAGCCTTCTTCTCTGAGTAACTCTAAGCAAGTCATTTAATCTGCCTGCCTCAGTTTCCTTAACTGTAAAATAGGGATAACAATAGCACTTACCTCACAAGGTGGTCATGAGGATCAAATGAGGTCATATTTGTAAAGTACTTGGCACATAGTAGATGCTTAATAAATGCTTTTCCCTTCTTTTCCCAAAACAATGTTCAAAATACACAAAGAACTCACAGTAGCCCATAAACAATCAATACCATTGTCTTCTCTCTCTAGTCAATCCCACTTTCCTCAAGGATATAGGCATTCTCTTTTTTTTTAAATAGAATTTTATTTCTTCCAATTACATGTAATTCATGTATTCATGTTTTCAACATTCATTTTTATAAGATTTTGAGTTCCAATTTTTTCTCCTTCCCCTCTTTCCCATCCCCACTTCCCAAGATGCCAGGCGATCTGATATAGGTTATATGTGTGCAATCATGTAAATATATTTCCACATTAGTCATATTGTGAAAGAAGAAACAGAACAGAAGGGGAAAAGCCATGAAAAACAAAAAACAAACAAAAAAAGTGAAAATAGTATGTTTCAATCTGTATTCAGACTCTGTAGTTTCTCTCTGGATATGGATAGCATTTTCTATCATGAGTCTTTTGGAATTGTCTTGCATCATTTTATTGCTGAGAAGAACTAAGTTTATCATAGTTGATCCTTACACAATGTTGCAGTTACTGTGTAGAATGTTCTCCTGGTTCTGTTCACTTCACTCAGCATCAGTTCATGTAAGTCTTGCCAGGTTTTTCTGAAGTCTGCCTGTTCATCATTTCTTATAGCACAATAGTATTCCATTACATTCATATACCACAACTTGTTCAGCCATTCCCCAAGTGATGGGCATCCCCTCAATTTCCAATTCTCTGCCACCACAGAAAGAGCTGCTATAAATATTTTTGTACATGTGAGTCCTTTTCCCTTTGTTATGATATCTTTGGAATACAGATCTAGTAGTGATATTACTAGATCAAAGGGTATTCACAGTTTTATAGCCCTTTGGGCATAGTTCCAAATTGCTTTCCAGAATGATTGTATCAGTTCACAATTCCACTAACAATGCATTAGTGTCCCAATTTTCCCACATCTTCTCCAACATTTATCATTTTTCTTTTCTGTCATATTAGCCAATCTGATAGGTGTGAGGTGGTACCTCAGAGTTGTTTTAATGTGCATTTCTCTAATAAATAGTGATTTAGAGCATTTTTTCATGTGACTATAGATAGGTTTAATTTCCTCATCGTAAAACTGCCTGTTCATATCCTTTGGCCATTTAGATTGGGCAGACACACACATTCTCTAAACTCATAGTGCTGCCCTGAAATTTGGATTCCTTTCATGAGGGAATTGAAATTAGAGTTGCTAGAGGATCAACCCCAAACTTTACTGTCTGTCCTTCTTTTACCCTAAAGATATAATTAGAGGAGAAAGACTGGAGGCAGGAAGAACAAGTAGGAGACTCTAGATATAGTCCAGGGAAAAACCTATGAGGGCCTGAACTAGGGTGAGGGCAGTATGTGTAGAGAGAAAAAACACAGGGAGCTTGAAATGGCTTCATATTTATTACCAAGACTTGGTTAAGATGGTACTTATAAAAGAAATTGCAGCATTTCTGAATCATAGGGTTAGAAGAGACCTCAGAGACAGGATAACCACAGCTAAACAAGAATCCATCCCTAGGTGTGGTCACCTAGTCTTTGTTTGAAAACCTGCAAGGCAGAAGGAGGGAGAGCTCTCTGAGGCAGCCTGGTCCACTCTGGGACAGCTCTCATTTGTAGAAAGGTTTTCCTTACATCAAGCCTAAATTTTCTTCTTTCCAACTTCTACCTTTTTCTTAATTTTGTCCTCTAAACTAGGCACTAGGAAAAGGGATACATTTCTGGCAAAAGATAGTATTTCCCCAAGTCTTCTCATCTCTAGATGAAAAATATCCATTTCTTCATCTGGTCCTCACATGGTATGATCTCAAGGCCTTTCACCACCCCGGTTGTCCTCCTGTAAACATACTCCAATTTCTCAGTGTCCTTCCTTAAACATGGTTCTCAGAACCAAATGCAACACTTACAGAAATAGTATAATGAGGGCAAAGCACTTTGGGATTATGACATCCAAAGCCTTAAGCACTCTACCTTCCTTAATTTAGCCAAAGATCACACTGGCTTTTTTGAGCTGCTACCACCAGAGAGTATTATGTTAACAGTAATATAGCCTTATGTAGCCTCCATCTCTATACAGCCTAATATCTGACATAGTAACAATATATTCTATCAAATTCATCAAACATCTTTTCATGCCTATTGTGTGTGGGCAAGGCACTAGAGACACAAAGACAAAAATGGAACAGTCCCTGCCCTCGAGGAGTTTGCATTCTACAGGGCAAACTGACACAGATTAGTATATAAAAAATGCATAAAGGTGTAATCTGTGGTCCTTAGCCCTAAACTCTGGGATCACATGGATTTAGTTCAATCTTGGGGGCAGCTCCCAATAACGTCTCAGCTTCTTATGTTCCCACCTAGACTCTAAAACGATATCCAAATATAGTTCATATCTAGGTCTCCACAAATGTGGCTAAAAGAGTTCCTGAGATATATTGCAAGTACTTGAGATGACAGTGCATAGAAATGATAAATGATATATGACAATCTTTATTCAATCCCACAGATGATACAAAAAAACTCAAAGGGTTTGCAGGGATCAATAAACGATGCAGAAAATAAATGAAGAACTCTGGAGGTGAAGAAGACTGCTTAGTTCTTATTGTCAAAGAGTAGTCTAGTCAGAGTAAAAAAAAAAGGTACACAAATAAAGATGACATAAGGTAGGCTGTAATAAGAATAAAGAGAAGGTCCAGAAAATATGGTATGAAGAAATTTGAGGAATGGAAGAGCCTGTTCAGCCAGGAAGATAAGGAAAATTTTCTTGGAGGAGGAATCTCAGTTGGGCCAAAAGTGGGACCTGAAGGAGGTATAAAGACTTTCTATTTCATAGCCATAGAATTTGGTAGCTAGAAGAGACTGGAAATTTTCTCATCCAACCTCCCTCATGTTAGAGACAACTTAAATGAAGGTCAAAGGTGTGACATCACATTCTTGCATACTGTGTGGTTACTATGAAGTTTATTCAATACCATTTGAACACAGTTTAGTGAGGCCAGTGAGACTGAAGGTGACTTGCCAAAGACCTTGTCCCTCTGGAATTTTCACTGCGGATTTTGCAGCCATGCTCACAAAAAAAATAGAGATTTCTGATACATAGGCTGGGCTCAACAACAAACCAAACACTGGGATGTAAAATCCAAACTCATAGTGCTAGGCAAGCCCAGCATCTAGAATCCTTACTGCATTTTCTCACTTTTACAATGATGAGCTTTTGACTGAAAATTCATCCTTTCATACACACATACACTTGATCTTTGTAAAGAAAAGATTTTTCCTTTAGGATTTAAATGTTCTATATTTGATCAGAGTTCAAAGAATGAAGCTCTTAAAGGTGGTATAAAAGTTTAATAGCCCTGGGAGAGTTATGAATCCAAAGACATATCTTCTATTTGAAGACCCCTGGGGATGCCTGGTATATGAAGGCATTTTTTGCAGAAAGGGAACATAGAGATGGAGAAACAACCTCACAGGATTTAGAACTGGAACAGAACCTAGATGTTATCTAGTCCAGCCCTCTAGTTTTACAGTACGAAGAGACCAAAGCCCAAAGAGTTTAAGCAACTTACCCAAAGTCATAAAGAGTTAATAAGTAGCAAAGTGGCATCTGAACTCTGATCCTGTGGTCCAAGAGGACTAAATTGGTCTGATTGGTCCTCTGATGCCAAATTCAGTTTCCTTCCTGTGCATACAAAACATGTAATTACCTGAATAGTACAAATGAAAAGGTATTTAGTTGCCTATTTACAACTTATGAATACTTCTTGACAGTGGAGTTGAGTAAACACACCAGGCTGCTGTTCAGTGGTCCCTCAGGCGTGGCACAGGACTGATAGTCAACACAATTGGATTACTGCATCCTGAGGGTTGTTTTATGCCTACTGTCTTCTAAGGGATTGTGACTAAATGAAGCAAGGATGGAAATTAAAAGTAAAGATCTTCAATAGTGTAATGGGAAAGTGACAAACGTAGCAGTGCCTTAGGAAGTGTTCCTGGAGAGATAAAAGTTATTTTTATAGTGTTGATTGGTTTCTCCTGCCTTAATGGAATGGGTTCAGGTTTTGTGTTTGAGTGAATGTGACTAGGAGAGCCCCCAGTTTTTCCATTTCTTGGGCAGTGAGCCTTGTTAGCTCATAGTGGACTGGCCTTAGCAAGATTGCAGTGCAGCATCTCTTTTTAAATGGAATACTCCATTCCATTTTCCCTGTGCTTCTGGTACTTATAGGACTTCTGTGCTATAGGACTGATTTGTATTCCATTGATGTTGGTCTTTTGTTGTTGTTATTTTATGGGTCCTAAGAGGGGAGATTCATACTTAAATGTACCACTGTAATAGCTTAAATGTACCACTCATGACATAGATCAAGACTATCTGTCTTCATCCATGTTTTAGAAGAAACTAGGTAGTTCAGTAGATAGAGCACTGGGCCTGAGTTCAAATATGGCTTCAAATACTTACTAGCTGTGTAACCCAAGGCAAGTCACTCAACCTCTGTTTGCCTTTAAGACAGCTAGGTGGCTCAGTGGACAGAGCACTGGGCTTGGAGGCAGGAAGACTTGAGTTCAAATCTGGCCTCAGACAATTATTAGCTGTGTGACCCTGGGCAAGTTACTTAACCTCTGTTTGCCTTAATCCACTGAAGGAGGAAACCATTCCAGTATCTTTGTCAGTAAAACCCCATGGACAGTTTTGGCATGCCATTGGTCCATGGGGGCTGCGGGGCACAAAGAGTTGGACATGACTGAACAACAATAGCAATGCATGTTTTTCGTTCCCTTATGGTGATTCTTTGATGCCAGGAGCTACTCTCCATTTTCTCTGAATCCTAAACTCAAACCATGTCATCTGTCAGTGACATCATAGAGGGGATTCTGGCATGGGGTAGAAAGTTAGACTAGGGTGACCTTCAGATACTACTTTAAATCTCTTCATTTTCCCTTTAATATCAGCCACACCCTTGTTTAAATCATAACATATACACACATACGCCTAAAGACATAAATATATAAAGAACCCATATTTTTATATATGTTATAATGATATCTCCTGGAAACACACAGAGAGCAAATACACCAGTATATTTTGCTTTATATTAGAAATGCTGTAGAAGAAGTCATATGCAAGTAAAGATTTCATAAACCAAAGCTCATTTTTAAATACACTTAGGGGAGTTAATTATTTAAAGGAGCCCTATGGTGAATCTTTCTGTAAGATGTGAACAATTTTGTATGACATTTTAAATTTTTTAGAAATCTGTTTTTATGTTTGGGTTTTCTCCAAGTCAGATATACCTGTTCTCTGCACCTGCTCATCAACACCCCCATGAAGACCAACAAATTGCAATTGTTGCACTCGGGACAAAGACAAATTTAGATGAGGGAAGGAGAGAGATCACAGGGAGAGAAGTTAGACAGCAAGACACCAGGACCCATGTGGAGAGAGACTATAAATTCTGCCTTGTAGGGGAAATCAGAGGCCCTGGGCTGCTGTAAGACTACTGCAAGGGTGGATGGCATAGAAGAAAGAGCAGGGCAAAGCTAATTAATTATTCTTCCTACTAGGACCCAAGCTCAGTTATTTCCACTGAGTACAAGTGATGGAGTACAAGTATTGTCATCATCCTCTAATTGAAGGGCCCTAAAGAAAAGTTCTGATTGTCCTGCCCTAGTTACACATTTACACATTAATACTGTTCCGCACCCTTCAGGACATGAAAAGCTATGGTTGACGGGGGCGTTTTATGGCATTGATTGATGCCTTCCTAGTTTGGGGGGAGGGAAAAGAGTCACAAGTGGGAATTTCTTGCTCAGGCTGATATCCTCTAAGGGCATCTGTTCCTTCCCCAACAGGTGAATTTCAGACCATGGCTATTTCTTGCTGTAAAGCAAGAAGTAGTCATTATTTAGTGGGGGCAATTTGGTCACTTACATAGGAGTCATATATTTTCAGTTGGAAAGAAACTTAGAGATCTGATTTCTGGTTATGTGAAATAGGGAGTCTTAGGCCTGAAATAGCTTCAGATTAAGAGTGTGTGTGTGTGTGTGTGTGTGTGTGTGTGTGTGTTAGTTAAGTGGAAGTGAGGGAGGGATATATACATATGAGGAAGGCTCTAATAAAGAAGTATTACTCTTCCTAAAGAGCTATCTAAGGAAAGTGGTAGTACGTAGTAGTACTCATAGATTTAGACCTGACAGGGGCTCATTTTACAGAAGGGGAAACTGAGGCAAATAGGGTTAAGTGACTTAACCAAGAGTCGCACAGCTAGTAAGTATCTGAGGCTAGGTTTGAACTTAGGTCCTCGTGACTGTAGACTGGGCACTGTATCCACTGAGCCACCTAGCTGCCCCTTACAGAGCCTTAGACATCATCTAATCTAATCCTCTCACTTTTACAGATTCAGAAACTGAAGTCCAGAGGTTAAATGCCTTGCCCAAGGTCACGGAGCTAGTTAGTAGCAGACTCAGGAGGGAAGCAGACATCCTGAGGCTTTTTGAAAAGACTGACTAAGAATTGAACAAGACCAGAAGATTTAGTCACTCTCTCCTGGGGCTGTCTTAATGAGCAGGAGAGAACTGAAATGACTAAATATTTTGGCCAAGTCAAATTATACCACAATTGCAAAGATCCAGCAGAAGATACAGCAGTGACAAAGCAGAAAGAGAACTATACTAATTCCTCACATTTATATAAGGCTTTAAAGTTTTCAAATTCCTTCCCATCCATTATCACATTTGAGGGCAGGAGGGTAGGATTGTGAGTGTTATCATTCCATTCTGCAGATGAGGAAATGGAAGCTCAGAAAGGCTTAATCATAAACTCAGTCACACAGCTAGTAAGTGTTATGTGTCTGAGGCTGGATTTGAACTCAGGTCCTCCTGACTGTGGGGCCAGTGCTCTATCCACTGCAGCAGCTGCCTGCCCCGAAGTATGGTTCTTTCAATGGGATGACTGAAAGAACTCTGGATTTGGAGTCAGAGGATGCGAGCTCAGATCTTGGCTCTGCTGTTTACTGCCTGTGTGGTTTTGAGCAAGACACTTACCCTCTCTGAGCGTCAGGCTCCTCAATTGTAAAATGAAGGGGCTGGGCTATATGACCAATATCCATTTGAGCTCTACATTTTATGATCCTACTTGGCATTTGCACAATTTAGAGTAACCTTAAATGATGAAACAAAATCTATTGAAAGAATTTGAAGATTCAGGTGATCAATATACCTGTTTTAGTTCCTTATTACACATACGCAGAGGATAATTTTAGGCATTTTAAGTGAGAAAAGTCAACTATTCACTATATTTACTACTATGTGTGAGGTACTGTATGTAACACGGTTCTAGAGGATACAAGATAATAAGGAAATTGTCACTGCCCTCAAAGAACTTACATTCTGCTTACTACTTCTTTTCAATTGTGTTGTGTTTTATACTTCTCACAGATTTTGTATAAATCCTCTCATTTTATCCTCACTGTCACTCTTTGAGGTAGAGAACACCAGTTATCCCAAATACTACATGAGAAATGAGCAAACAGACTCAGGAGTTAAATGACTTACCAAGGGTTAAACAGGTAGGAGTAGAGTCAATACAGTACTTTGTACATATCTGGCAACCAATAAAACATTTGTTCAGAGAATTACAAATGCTTGGAAGGAACATTAGAAGATATCCAGTCCTTTGAAGAAGGAAGGAAGCAAAGAAGGAGGGAAGAAAAAAAGAAAGGAAGGAAGGAAAGAAGGAATAAAGAGAGGAAGGAAAGGAGGGAGGGAGGGAAGAAGGAGGAAGGGAGAAAGGGAGGGAGGGAAGTGCAGTGGAAAAAGTGCCAGACCTGGAGTCAGGAAAACTTATCTTTCTAAAGTCAAATCTGATTTCAGACACTTAGTAGCTGTGTGAACCTGGGCAAGTCACTCAGTTTCTGCATCTTTAAAATGAGCTGGAGAAGGAAATGACAAACCACTCCAGTATATTTGCCAAAAAAAGAAAACAAAAAACCCAAATGAGGTCACAAAGAGTCAGACGCAATTGAAAAGACCAACCCAATAACAACAGCATAGAACTACAATCAAAATCTCCTCATCTCCTGACTCTTTCCTAGTCTAACACCCTTTCCACTGCACTGTGGTTATGTTATTCACAATAAGAAAACTTAAATGATCTAGCCAGTTAGCTGCTGGGTATATATAGAGAGGGAATGGAGTTGCAGACTTGAAGATATTTTATCTCCATGGTAAATGAGGAAATAGTAACGAAAAACCTTTATGTCCTAATAAGGTCAAGTCACCAGGCATGGATGGTGCATCTATATATCAGGATACTGAAAAAAAAAAACTGTCAGGTATAGATTGCTGGTCATAGATCTTTGAAAAATCATGGAGTGTCAGAATCAGAGTTGGGCAAATATTCCAGTTTTCAGAAAAGTAAACATGGGGAGAGGAATCTGTAAACTATATGCCTAACCAAAATTCTTAAGCATACTACTAAAGGTATTGTTTAACAGCATTTAGAAAATGAAGAAGTGATCTCAGAATCAGGATGAGTTCATCAAGAACAGGTCACGCATACTAAACTTATCTCCTTTTTTCACAGGGTTACTACATTGAAAAACTAGGGGGAAACTATAGCTCTAATATATCAATAATATATGGGCAACTAGGTAGCATTGTGGATAGAGTATAAGACTTAGAGACAGGAAGACTTGACTTTGAATCCTGATTCAGACACTTACTAGCAAATCACTTAACTTTTCTGTGCCTCAGTTTTCTGCATCTATAAAATGGGAATAATAAAAGCACCTACTTCACAGGGTTGTTGAGTATCAAATAGTTAATATATATATAAAGTGCTCTGCAAACCTTAAGTGCTATATAAATGCTAGCTATACATGGCTTTTGATAAAGCATTTAACAAAGTCTTTCATGCTTTCCTTGTGGACAAGTTGAAAGATGTCAACTAAATTATAGTATAGTTAGATGTATTCAGAATTGGATGAATGATTAGACCCAAAGAAGAGTGATTAATGGCTCGACATAAACCTGGATGAAAGTGTCTATGCCCCCAGGATCTGTCCTTCCTCTGGTTGACTTCATAGTTTTGTGAGTGACTTTGTTGAAGGCTTGCTTATCAAATTTGTAGATATTATGAAGCCAGGAGGGATAACTAGGAGATTTAATGACAGAATCAGGATCCAAAAATATTATAAGAGGCTATGACAAGCTGCTGACTCTAGGTAAAATTTTAATGGCACATGTAACATACTATACTTGCGTGTATTTTAAGGTTTGCAAACTGTTTATTGTGCATTTTAATTTTTTTTATTCTGAACTTAATAGATACCAAACAAAATGAGCGTTTCCATATATACTACAGAACAAACGGAGATGATTGTACATGAAACTGCTGATCTGTCATATTAAGCTTGCTTTTCTTTCTAAGTGTATGCCAACTTCAACATCACACTTGAGTTCAGAACATCAGCTACACAAGTACAGGCTAGGAGAGGCATGGTTCGTCAATGACATCATGGTAACTCAATTCCTGGAAAGGCCAAGGCTCCTTTTTCTCAGTATCTTTTCCATAGTGTTGGCTTGAACCATTTAAATAGACACAATTGTGCTTGAGAGGGAGAAATACTGAGAACTATCATAATAACTGTCACATATCTTTAGGAGGTAGTAGGGAGGTTCATTGTCCCTGGAAGTCTGAAAGCATAGATTAGATAAAACCTGTTGGGGATGTTGTAATAGGGTTCCCTATTCAGTTTGTATGAGATGACCTTTGAGGTCTTTTCCAACTATGAGATGCTAGGAGAGAGCAAAAGTTTTGGAATATATTCTGCTAAAAGCATGACTGGGACTCAATAAAAAATGAATAAAAGTATTGTCGTCCAGTCACCAAGTTAGATAATATTAATTTGTAGTGGACCAAGTTAGCCAGCTTTCATGACTTTTTCCACAAGCCCTTAATGGTTCAGGAGTAGATGAAAGGGGTGGGAGGGGTGGGAAATCAGCTGAAGGTCAAGGGCCAAAGGATTCAAAGAAAGAAGAGAGTCATCTTTAAAATGGTTGACAAGGGGATTTTGATGAAAGAAACATGAAACCAGAACAGAAGTAATAGGCTGGAATAGCGTTTCTCAAACTTTCTGGTCTCAGGATCCCTTTACACCCTTAAAATATAATTGAGGCCCAGCCAAAGATCTTTTGTTAATGTGGGTTTTATATATTTATATAGATATGCGCACATATATGTACATCTCATATTAATTAATATTTATTTGCTGTATTAGAAATGATAATATCTTGACATTATTTCTTAAAGACTTTTGACTTCAACCACCTCCTTAAAGGATCTTTGGCACTTTCAGAGGTTCCCAGACCATACTTTCAGAACCACTCATCTGGGATAATAGGAGCAAACCAGATTCATCTTTGATAAATTTGAAGGGTAGATTTGGGTGTATAGCCACAGAAGAGTTGAAAGGATCAGAGAGTTTGTGGTCAAAGAGGAGAATCTCAGAGTTCAGGACCTTAAGGATAAGAGTAGTCTTCAGTGAGGTTAATTATCTAAGGTGTGACTTCTTTTGTGGGTGGCCAATAATAGAATGAAGATGTGAGTCATGGATGTTGAGAAAGTTGAGGTTTGGGGTTTAACATGTCAACATCATGAATATTAAAGTCAGAGAAGGTGATGTCAGGGTATTGTGGGGAAAGATAAGTGATAGATAGGTGCTAATAATTGAGGAAGGTGACAGAGTACCCTGGCAGTCAGTAAATAGAAAATAAAGGAGTATGACATGAACTTCAGTGAAAGAGGGATAACTAAACAACAGGGACAAAAGGAGAGTCTAGAAATAGCAGTGGGGAGCAAAGATTATGCCAACTCTTCCTCCTGATCCTGTGAATGAGAGAAGAGGAGTGGCTAGCACTGGGAACACAATGTTGGTATGTGGTATCTTCAAGAGAAAGTCAGGTTAGTACCAGGAGCTGGAAGGAATATAAGAGAAAGAGATCAAGGATAACTGTGAAAATATTCATAGCAGCACTTTTTGTAATAGCAAAGAACTGGCAACAAACTAGAATAGCTAACAAATTGTGGCACATAAATATAATGGGATATTATTGAGTTTTAAGAAGTGATAGCTACATGAGGAATTGAGAGAAGCTTGGGAGTATTTATATGAACTGATGCAAGTGACCCATCCCCCCCCCCAAGCTTCCCATGGAAGCAAAGGCATATCTTTGCAATACAAATATTTTTTTTCTGATATTAATCTATGGAAGCAAGACCTGGAACATCACTGTCTCTGAAGAGCTAAAGATGAGCATCCCACAGAGGGCAATAGAAAGGTACATGGTGGGTGTGAGCAGGCTGCAACGTATGAACAATGAGGATTTCTGAAAAAGAACAGGAATAAGGTATGTCATCAAGGAATCATATGGCAGGAAGAGAAGATGAGCTGGTCACGTGGCAAGAGCAAGGAATAACAGGTGGGCAGTGAAAATGTTCCACTGGTACTCTAGCAACATCGGGAGAAAGCAAGAAAAGCCTCTAGCACTTAGGTAGACACTGTGAGACACTTCTGAACGAGATGGGCAGGCACACACGGGTTGCTATCTTCTGTCTTTCCTACTTGAAGGGAACTCCCAAACTAATGAATCACACTGATGCATTTGGATAATGGGATATAGAATGAAGTAAGCAGAACCAAGTAAACTAGACACCATGATTACAACACTGCAAATGTGGGGTGGGGGGGAAGACAAATGAACTAAAAGCTCTGTAATTATGATGCCCAAACTTGTCCTGGAAGAAGAGATGAGAAAATGCACCTCTTTGCCTTCTTTGCAGAGATGGGAGATTGTAGATGTGGAACACTGCATACACAGTCAGGCTTAGTGGTGAGTTGGGTGGTTTTATGGAACTGCTTTGTTCTCTTCCTTTTTCTATTTTTTGCATCCCCTAACAAGGGATGGCTCACTGGGGAGGAAAGAGCAGAGGGATACATTCAGAAATGAAAAGAGTGCAAAAAAGATTTCAATAAAAATTTAAAAGTAAAAAAGGATGAATGTGTTACAAATCCTCACATCTGTTTCAGAGTAATTTTGATTGCCCTTAAGATAAGTGGATCCACAATGTGCTGCTGGCAATGAATCATAGACTTACAGACTCAGAGAATCTCAGAGTTGGACCGGGCCTCCAAAGTCACCTAAAGCAAGCAATCGCTTCTCAGGAAGGGAGAGGCGGAGCAGGGTGTGGGAGCTGAAGGGACTGGCTATCTTCCCCAGGCTGGAGCCTCAGGGAAGAATATCAAATCCTGGAGTTGTGGGAGACAGGTGAGCTTGCCAAGTTGTCTCTGTTCCCTTCTGTTTTTCTTGTTCACTATTTTTACCTTGCATTTTATTGAAGGATTTTCCCGGCAGCAAGGTCCCCAGTTACCAGCAGTCTGACAGAGGTGATTTAATTAAGGTGTTGGCAGTTTTGGTGACCTGCCAGTTACTATTATGTGTAATTCTTTCAGACCCAAGGAAGAGTCATCCTGCATGGTTAGAGGAGATCCCTAGGACCCTTTCTCACCCTTGTTCCCCAAACTGATTTTCCACTAGTTTCTTTCCTGCTAAGTTTTTGGAGGGTTTTGTGTGTGTGTGTGTGTGTGTGTGTGTGTGTGTGTGTGTGTGTGTGTTTTTAAACCCGCTTCCATAGAACAGGCTAATGAGATTGCACAACAAGAGACAAATTATCTTGCTTGCAAAACACACTGAGATGTGTTTAGGCCTTGGATGTCTGACAAAGGTCCTGTTCGCTTTGGCAAATAGGAACAAGTGATAAGGAATTCCTGAGCATCACTTTTCTTTAGACTGAGACTGGTAAGTAGAGTGAGTAGATAGAGGGCTGGACTTCAAGTCAGGAAGGCTTGAGTTCAAATTCTACCTTAGATACTTAGTAGTTGTGTGACCCTGACAAGTCACTTAACCTCTCTCAGCCTTAGTTTCCTGTTCTGTAAAATGGGGATAATCATAGTACTTACTTCAAAGGGTTATTGTGAGGACCAGAAAATATAACATATGTTAAATGTTTTGTAAAATTTAAAGAGGTAAAACTTTTTATTCTTCTTGTTCTTGACCTTGATTTCCTTCTTCTTATCCTCTTCCTCCTCCTCCTTCTTATTTATAGTGATGGTGGCTCATGGCTTTCCATTGATCTAGGGAGATTTGTGAATCTCTATTTCTGTGAGCCATTCAGGGAGCCAAAGAATTCTGGACTTTGCATCATCACTACTCAGGGCATTCCTCACCAATACCCACCCCTGCCCCAACACTATCTCCATCACACTTTCTCCAAACATATTCCCCATTTGGGCTCCCAGTGAGGCAATAATAATAACAGGAGAACATTTCATAAAATTCTAGAATTGGAAGAGACCTCAGAAATCATCTAGTCCAAACTCATGTCTGAACATGAATCCCCTTGAAAATATCCCCAACTAATGGTCATTCAGCCTCTACTTGAATATTTCTAGTGATGGGAAACTCACTACCATATAATGTATTTCATTCCTTTGTTGGATAACTAATATTTAGGAATTTTTTCTGTATATTGAGCCAAAATAATTCTCTTTGTTCCTTCCACCTAATGGTCCTAAATTGGCCCTCTAGATTCAAGTACCTTGGTGATCTATACCTGGAATATATGATGGAAGTTAAATGTCAATAATAATTTAGAACCATTGATGCCATAGTCACGCACACACACACACCTCAAGAACAATTTCTTTTTTAAATTCCAAACTTAGCAAACAATAAACAAAATGAGAATTGCCATATATATAGTAGAACATAAAGAGAAGATTATACATGAAATTGTGACTTTATTTTGTTTAGCCTGTTTTCCTTTTAAAATGTATTGTGAATTTAACATGTAATTTTCAAAGCTCTCTTGCTTGTTGGTGATTCTAAGCCTTCTGTTCTCTGCATTTTCAAAAATGCTTCAATGCTTTTTTTTCTTTTCTTTCTTTCTTTTTTTTGGGGAGGGGGTGGGCTAACCTAGCCTTAGATTTGCCTTCCCTCCTACTGATCCAACTAGAAAAAAAAATCCTTGTAAAAAATATTCATAGTCAAGCTAAACAAGTTCCCACATCAGCCACATCTGAAAATCCATGTCTTGTTCTGCATCTTGAGTCCCTCATCTTTCTGTCAGAAGGTGGATAGCATACCTCAGAACAATTGCTTCAAGTACAGCATAAAGTTTTCTAATCTGCCTCCAACTCTCCTTTCTAGCTTTATCTCTCATTACACCCCATGTCAACTGCTTCCTTGCCAATATCATATATTTTTGCTCATACTTTTCACCCTGTCCATAATGTCCTACCCTGTTTCTGCTTGTTGAAATCCTACCTTTCTCCAAGGACAAGCTCAAAATGTCACTTCTTCCATTCACCCTTTCTAGATTTCCCAAGCTAAAGGAGATCGATTCCTCTTCTGAATTCCTATTGATCCCAGTTTCTTTTGCATACATAAAACCTTCCCAATCCATATTCTAGGTAAGAGTTCCCTCCACCAAGTTTTAATCAGATCAAATTAGTTTCAAAGGTTCATAGATTCTGGTTTAGAATCAAAGGACTTGAGTGTGAATTGTGGTCTTTTAATACTTGTGTGACCTTGGACAATTCACTTTCCTCTTTGGGCCTAAGTTTTTCTCATCTGCAAAGTGAGGGGACTAGTCGTCATTCAGTAAGCATTTATTTGTCATCTCCTATACTCCAGATACTCTCCTAAGTTTTGGAGATACAAAGACAAAATGAAACAGTCCTTTGCCTCAAAAAGATTATATTCTATAAGCAAAGGCAAAAAACACATATGTACATGTGCATTTGTATGTATAGATTATGTATATATATACATATTTATCTATTTGCTATTTCAGCAAAGTATATATGTGTGTTCATGTGTATGTATGTGTATATATGTATGGATATATGCACATATATCCATACATATGTGTGTAGGTGTGTGTGTGCGTATGTAAAGTTTTGTTTTAGATATTTTTCCCAGAGTCCTACTCCAGTGTAAGGTCAAGTGTGATTGAGAAAGTTGAGAACACTGGCTAATCTCTTTGGGGTCAGGACCATCTCTAGAATGAATCTATTAACCTTTGTACTAGACCCCATTTTGTGGAAGAGATTCATGAGAGGGCAAGGTGAGAGTGGTGTCCTAGAGGAGCCTATTTCTGAGCTAAAGTAACCTAGAGACTGATTCTAAGAGGCAGAAATCAGGAGGGGGTGCATTGCATGAATGGGAGATAGCCTGCACAAAGGAGATGAAATGTCATGTTGGAATTCTACATGTTCTCCAAAGTCCATTCCAAGCTCTAAGATCTATGATCCCATGATCTAACACATTCATGTAAATATTGTCAACATTTTTTTACTTGCCTTATTTCCCTTCTTGGTCTGTAAGTTCCTTCAGGGCATGTGTCTTCTGGCTCTTTGTATTCCCCATAATGCCCAGAATTTGGCTTTACACATATTAAGTGGCAGTCATGTATTAAGACTGGTAGTCACTCTATAAATAAAATAAAAGAAATAAACATCAACTTTGACACATCAATGGAAGAGCATTATTAATATTCCAGCCTAACAAGGTTTCCAAAAATAGGAGTCTTCTTCCTTATTTTTAAAAGACAATGAGTCCTTTACGCAATAGTATGAATGAAGCTAAGCTGGGGTGGTGTTCCTGGGTAGGTAAATCTTTACTCCATGACTTTGCTGTCACTATAAAGGAATTAGGTGTGTCCATTTTACAAAATCCAATCCAACCCAACAAGTATTTATTAAACACGTGCTTAATATTATTAAGCACAGAAAGGCACTGCTAGGCTCTAGAAGTACAAAGACAAAACAAAAAACAGACCTCACCTTTAAGGATAGTTCTCCCAGTCAATAATTATTTATTAAACACCTGCTATGTGCCAGGCACTATGCTAAGCTCTGAAGATAGAAAGGCAAAGGATAGATCCTGCTTTCAAGGAGATCACATGAGGGAGGGAGACAATATGAAAATAACTATGTATAAACAAGATATAAAACAGAATAAATTGGAGATAATCTACAGAGGGAAATTACTAGTATTAAGGGGTATCAGGAAAGGCTTCTTGTGAAAGGTAATATTTTAGCTGGGATTTGAAGGAAGTAAAGGAGGCTAGGAGGTGGAGATGAGGAGGGCATCTATTTCAGGCATGAGGGCTGGCCAGTGGAAATGCATGGAGTCTGGAGATGGAGTGTTTTATGGTAGGAACAGCAACGAGGCCAGTGTCATTGGATAACATGGTATGGGGAAGGTGGGAAGTAAGATGTAAGAAGACTGGAAAGGTAGGAGGGGGCCATTTTTGAAGGGCTTTGAATGTCATAGGATTTTATGTTTGATCCTAGAGGTAATAGGAAGCCAATGATGTTTACTAAGTTGGGTAGATGGGGAGGGGTGGGAGTGGCATGGTCAGACCTACACTTCATGAAGATCACTGTGATAGCTGAGTGTAGGATTGGGAGTAGGGAGATCAACCAGCAGATCATTGCAATAGTCCAGGTGTAAGGTGAAGAGGCCCCATACCAGAGTGGTGGCAGTGTCACAGGAGAGAAGGGGTCACATGTGAGAGATGGAAAGGTAAAAATCAACAACAGATTGGATATGGGAAGTGCGATAGAATGAGTCATCAAGGATGGCACCTAAGTTGTAAGCCTGGGCGACTGGGAAGATAATATAAAAGGGAAGTTAGGAAGAATGGAGGATTTTGGGGGCAGGGGAGGAGATGAGTTTATTTTGGGATATATTGAGTTTAAGATGTCTATGGGACATCCAGTCTGAGATATCTAATAGGCAGTTGGAGATGCTGGTCTGGAGGTTAGCAGAGAAGCTAGGACTGAATGAGTGCATCTGAGAATCATCAGCATAGAGATCACAATTGAATCCATAGAAGTTGATGAGATCATACGTGAAAGTATAGAAGGAGAAGAGCAGAGAGACCAAGACAGACCCCGGTGGGGGGGGGGGGAAGGTGGGAAGGAGGGGGACCCAGCTTATATGCAATTTGAGGAGGAAATGGAGGAGGAGGAAGAGGAAGAAGTGAAGGAGGAGGTGATGGGGGAGGAGGGAGAGAAGGAGAAGGGGGAAAAGAATTAAAGAACTACAGGAAGGCTCCCAAGCCTGCTATTGAGCTTCAGAGGCAGAGGTCAGGATGGGGTAGATTCAATGTAAGATGGGTGGAGGCTATCTGGGCAAAAGGTGGGAAATAGAACAGCAAGTTTCACGAGCAGCAAATTCATTAGTTTGGCTGAAATGATAAGTTGGTGAAAGGGAATCATGCAATAAGCCTGAAGAGGTAAGACAGAGACAAATGAAAAGGGCTTTAAATGCACAGCTGATGAGTTTGTATTTTATCCTAGAAGCAGCAGGTAAAAGAGGACATTAACAACAGTAAGGAAAAGCACTTGGCCAAATCCTTTTTTTTTTTTTTTCCATCCTGGCCACGAACTTGCATAGAGCTGCCTTGGATAACACCTTATTGACTCAGCCAAGCACATCTGCAGGAACTGATGAATTATTCCTGCCATTCCTAGGTAATGAACCTTGACAGGCGGGATGAAGGGGAACCCCAGTCTGGTAATATTTATAAATCAAAGCTTTCTGACTTCTTGTGGTCAGCATGTATCTTCTCATTGTCTTGGGCTTCTTGTCCCTGTAGATGTGTCCAGTGCCTTTGATTGGACACTTAGAAACTTGGGCTCCAGTTCAACTTTATCACCTAATACTTGGGCAAGTCTCTGAAGTAGTTTCCTGATCTAGGAACCATGTGGTTTGGACAAGTTAATCTCCAAAGTTCCTTTAGCTGTTAATAATAATATTTTACCTTAATACCATTGTGTGATAATGATGAAGGAGATGGTTTCAGATAAACCTAGGAAGATTTATATGAGCTGATGCAAAGTGAAGTGAGCATTACCAGGAGAACTTTTTACATAGTAACAGCAGTATTGTATGATGATCAACTATGAAAGACTTGGCAACTCTGATCAATACAATGATTCATGTTAATTCCAAAGGACCCACGATGAAAAATGCTATCAGAGGGAGAGCTGATGGACTATGAGTGCCAACTGAAGCATATTTTTTCTCTCTTTATTTTACTTTCTTTCCCCCTACAACATGGCTAATGTGGAAATATGTTTTGCATGACTTCATATGTATAAGAGGTATCATATTTCTTGCCTCCTCAATGGGTAGGGCAAAACAGAATTTGGAACTGAAAACAAAATTTTTTTTGACTGAAAACAAAATTTTTTTAAGAAATAAAATAAAACCTTTTGAGAAAAATCCCACTTTTATCTGTAGCACCTTACAGTTATAAAATGCTTCAAATCCTTTATCTTCATCTCCACAATAGCCCTGTATTTCTCACTTCACCTCAGACACTTAGTAGCCCTGACACTGAATCAGACACAACCTCTTTCAGCCTCTATTTTTTCATCTGCAAGATGGGAATAATATCACATAACCCATTGGGTTTTTGTGAGGATCAGCTGACATCAAATTTTGCAAACCTTAAAGCACTATATAAATGTCAACTATCAGTACTGACAGTGGTATAGCTATTATTTTTCTGTTCCTACATATGAAGAAAGTGAAGCCCAGAAAAGTTAACCCAAGGGTACCTAGCTAATAATAGCA
>NW_020954751.1:20496618-20519389 GCF_900497805.2 Vombatus ursinus | reverse complement strand
ATCTCAGTTGATCACAACAACCCTGTGAGGTAGGTGCTATTATTAGCCTCACTTTATAGTTGAGAAAACTGGGGCTGAGAAAAGGTGAATGATTTCCCCAAGGTCACAAAACTAAGAAGATGCTAAGGCTGGATTTGAACTCGGGTCTTCCAGATTCCAAGCCTAGAATATTATTCACTGTACCACCTATCTACCTAATAAATAGTAGAGCCAAAAAAAATTCACAAGATCATAGATTTCAAGCTGGAAGAAACCTTAAAGACCATCTGGTCTAACACCCTCATTTTATAGATGAGAAACTGAGGCCCAGAGAGGCTGTGATATACCCAGGGTCACGTAGTAGTCAAAGGGGGAATCAAACCCAGGGAGGCCAGCTCCAAATCCAGTGCTTGCAGTTCTGTCACCATGACCTTTTTAAAAAGAGCAATGAGCATCTAAAAGAGAGGAAGAAAGGAAACTGGTGGTTTCAGATGCTTTACTTGGAAAAAAAAATAGACAACAGGAGCTATGGCCCAGTGATTTCATTTAGAAGAGCAGCTAAACAGTCAGGCTGGACATTTGTCTTAGGTGGTGAGCAGAGGATGGGGGCAGGGTGATCCAACTAGAATGAACTGAAAGCATGAAGAAAGAATAGTCCCTCTCACTCCGGGATATTAAATAAAGGCATGTTGACAGTCTCAGTTCAGGAAGGGGAATTCAGTGTGTCTTAAATTTTATTTTTGGACATGGTGACAAATACCTGGAAACTGATGACTCTGAACAATAATTTGAGCTTCTTAGGATGAAAGGCCTTTAGTTATGCTATATGAGGATATATTGAAGAAACTAGTGATGTTTAAACTGGGGGGGGAGGGGGGAGGGGGATGTGACAGCTGCCTTCAATTATTTGAAGGGCTGTCGTGTAAAAGAGAAATTAAACTTGTTCTGCCTGGCCCCAGAGAGGAAGGAGGAAGGGCACAAGCATTTATTAAGCATCTACTATGTGCCAGGCAGCATGCTAAGTGCTCTAGGAATGTTAAACCATTTGATTCTCACAACAACCTTGGGAGGTAGCAGCTATTGTTATCATCCTCATTTTATAGTGAGGAACCTGAGGCAGATGAAAGTCTAGGGTCACACGGCTGGTACATATCTGAGGCTGGATTTGAACTCACGTATTCCTGACTCCAAGCCCAAAACTGTATCTACTGTGCCACATAGCTTCCTCAAAGGGCAAAATTAGTACAAAGCTACATAACAGATTAGCAGAGGATGCCTCAAACTATGGTTCCTGACTCTGTCCAAACCTTCATAATCATCAACAGCTGTATCACCTTCAAAAATGGCAACAGTGCTTGTATTTGCTTATAGAGATTTTGACTGTCAGTCTTGGGATGTCCCATGAACATTTTTTTAAAGGTAACACCTCCTAAACTAACACAAAAAGCTAAACTCCAAAGGGGAAGTTTTCTTATTTTCATATCAGTGAATAAAATATATTCGTGTGTGTATATACACATATATATGCATGTATGTATATATAGGCATGTGTGTGCATATGCGTATGTGTTATGTGTGTCTATGCACATATATGTCTGTGTCCATAAACATAAATGTATATGTTTGTGGGTATGTGTGCATATACACATATAATTGAATACCTATAGTTTGCTGTGTATTGTGAGGGACACATGCCATGGTTCATTTCCTTAAGTAATTTATAATCTAGTTGAAGAGACAAAACTAACATAGTAATTCAGTTAAACAAGAATTTATTACATGTCTTCTATTAGCAAAGCACTGTGCTAGGTCCTAGTACTACAAAGATGAAAATGAATCAGGCCCCCAAAGAATTTATAGGTTACTGGGAAGATACAATGTATACACAGAATATATACGGTTCTCAGGACAGATTTGTGTAGGAGTTTGCACTTGGACTGACCATTGACGGAAGCGATGGTTTCTAAGAGGCAAAGAAGAGGATAGAATCAAGCATGGAGGACAGACACCTTGTGCAAATGCATTGAGGTGGAAGATGCAATATTGTGTACAAGGAATAGCGAGGTAGCCATTTGTTCAGGTGGTCCTGAAGTGCATAGTTCATGAGGATGAGAGTAATGTAAAAATTAGTCTAGAAAAAGAGGGAAGGAAATAAGCATTTTATATAGGATCAACCCAGATTGTGAAGGGCCTTAAATGACAAGCAGAGAAGTTTGTGTTTGATCATATGCAATAGGGAAACAATAAAAATTCTTAAGTGAAGAATCCACATCTTCCAAATTGTGCTTTAGGAACAGCAGTTTGGCAGCTGTGTAGATGATGGACTGAAGAGAGGAGAAAATGGAGGCAGAAAAACTATTAAGAAGATATTGTAATTGTCCAGATGGGAGGTGATGAAATCCAAAACTGAAGTCGTAGCTTTGCGAATAGAAATGAGGGGACAGATATGAGAGACATTAAGGAAGTAGAATCAAGAAGACTTGACAATTTAATATATATAGATGAGGAAATGGGAAGAAGCAAAGATAGACATAGAATTATGCTGAGTTTGAGATATCTCTTAGACATCCAAATGACGTCTCATAGACTATTAATGAGGCAGATCTAGAGTTCAGAAAGAACATCCGACTATATATACAGATCTAGAAGTCATCTGCATATAGGTGATGAACGACCCCATAGGAACTGATATGATCACTAAGCAAGAGAGTACAAAAAAAAGAAGAGAAGGGGAGCTCAGGCCCTTGGACTTGGTAACAGAAGTTGATACAGTAAAGGAGACTGAGAAAAAATGGTCATACAGGTAGGGTAAGTGCAATTAAATGCTAAATTGTATAGTTCAGACTCCAGAGGCAAAGAAGTTCTCATGAACAAGTCAATCAGTTAATAAACATTTGTTGAGAGAGAGAGAGAGAGTCCCGGCCCTCAAGGAGTTCACAAGCTAATGGTGGAGACAACAAGTAAACAAATATGTGAAATTTTGGTTGGGTTTTAAAGAGGTCAGGGAAGCCAAGAGGTAGAAATAAAGAGGGGTAGCATTCTGAGACTTGGGGGACAGAGAAAATGATTGTTTTCTAAATCCGTATCCCAAATAGATCATAAAAAAGGGAAAAGGACCCACATGTGAAAAATATTTATAGCAGCTCTTTTTGTGGTGGCTAAGAATTGGAAATTGAGGGGATGCCCATCAATTGGAGAGTGGCTGGAGAAGTTGTGGTATATGAATGTAATGGAATACTATTGTGCTATAAGAAATGACAGGCAGAAACCTGGAAAGACCTACATGAACTGATGCAAAATGAAATGAGAAAAACCAGAAGAACATTATACACATAATAGCAACATTATGTGATGATCAACTATGATTGACTTGCCTACTCTCAGCAATTCAGTGATCCAAGACAATTCCAAAAGACTCATAATGGAAAATACTACCCACATCCAGAGAAAGAACTGATGGAGTCTGAATGCAGGTTGACGCACACTGTTTTCATTTTATTTTTTTCACAGATTTTTTTCCTTTTGTTCTGTTTCTTCTATCACAACATGACTAATATGGAAATACATTTTACATGATTGTGCACATATAACCTATATCAAATTGCTTTCCATCTTAGGGAAGAAGGAGGGCAAGAGAGGGATGGAGAAAATTTGAAACTCAAAATTTTATTTTAAAAAGAATGTTAAAAATTGTCTTTACATATAATTGGAAAAAATAAAATACTTTTTTAAAGAAAAAATGAGTGTCTTGTTCAGGAATCAGCAAGGAGACTAATGTCATTGGATTGAAAAGGATAAAGAGGACATGAAAGGGAGTAAGGTGTGGAAGGGGAGGGAGTTGGGTAATGAAGGGCCTTGAACACCAGACAGAGGATTTTATATTTGATTCTGGAGGCAATGAGGAGCCACTGGAGCTTATTGAATAAAGTGAGTATTTAATTGGAGTGAGCAGACTTGAGGCAGGAAAACCTATAAGCAGGCAATTGCAAGCATCCAAGTGTGAGAAGATGAGGGCGTCGCCAGGGTATTGGCAGTATCAGAAGAGAGAACGAGGGTATTTGAGAGATGTTGCAAAAGTAAAATCAACAGGCCTTGGCAACAGATTGCTTATGAGGGGTGAGAGATAGTAAGCCTAAGGGACTAGGAGGATGGTGTTGCCCTTGACTACAATAGGGAAGATGAAAGGAGAGGAAAGGATCGGGGGACATAATGAGTTCAGTTTTAGACATACTGAGTTTAAGGTGTCTCCTGGACATCCAGTTCAAAATGTCTGGCAGAATGATGATACAGTATAATGAGTTCAGTTTTAGACATGCTGAGTTTAAGGTGTCTCCTGGACATCCAGTTCAAAATGTCTGAAAGGAAGTTGAACATGAGAAATTGAAGGTCAGTAGAGAGTTTCCATCAGGATAGGTAGATTAGACAATCATCAGCATGAAGATGATAATTACATCCATGGAAGCTGATAAGATTACCAAGTGAATTAGTAGAGAGAGAAAAGAGGGCCCTGAACAGAACCCAGTCCTGAGCTAGTTTCAGAGGTTGAGAATGATAGGAAAGGAGGAACAGCTGTGTGTGTGAACCTGGTTTGGGTGGTGGTTGTCTGTTTCCAGAAACAGTTCCAGTACCAATTGGCTTTGATTAGATGATGGGAAGCAATATGTAGAAAGCATACTGATCCTAGACCCAGGAGACCTGAATTCAAATTCCAGTTCTTCCACTTCCTAGCTATATGACCTTTGGAAAGTTTCTCTTCCTACAAAACGGAAAGAAACATTCTTATACTACCTATTTCACAGGGCCATAGTGAGGAAAGTCCTTCTGTAACCCTTGTACTTATAATGTGAGTATGTATAAATGTGAGATATGATTATTAGTTTCCTGGGTTCTCTCCAACACTGTGAGCCAAAAATGACAAAATGTCCCTTTTCCAATGTCTCTAAGGTCTGTTTCCAGTGACTTCCTCAGAGCCCTGGGCCTGTAGTTCAGCTAGTGACTCACCCTGTGGAGAGACAGCCATGTCCTCTTGTGTCACTAAGCCCTGGTTTTGTATTGTGTCATCATTCACCTTCATTATGTTCATTTGGAGGCCCCTATAAAGCATGATTACTTCATAAGGAGAGAGATTTATTGCTTCCTGGGTAAAAATGATTGCTGTGAAGGCTGGGTGGAGGGAGGAAGCTTAAAAAAAAAAGTATATGAAGCATCTCCACCCACCAGGGTAGGCAAATTTTCTCAGCAAAATAGGATACTATGATGCACCTTTGCAAATATGCAGAACCCATTTATCTGCCAGCTCATTTATAGTTTACCAGATTATTGCTAACCAATGCTGCCCCATTTCTGCCAGTGACACACAGCTATCATGAAGTATAAAGCACAGTGGATTAAAAGTTTGTTAGAACCAAAGTTCTTTACTTTTGGGGGATCATGGACCCCTTGGGTAGTCTTGATTTGTGCTTGAGTCCCCTTCTCAGAATAAAGATTTTAAATTTAAAAAATAAAATGTCTAAGATTATAAAGGAAACCAATTATATTGAAATGCATTCATCAAAATATTTTTAAGTGTTAACCCCAAAATATTTTTAAGTGAACCCCATGTTAAAAACCCCTGAGTAAAAAGATCTAGGTTCAAGTTCTTACTCTTCCAATCAATCAATTTATATTAAGTACTGCTAAGCACTGAGCTAAACATTAGAGATATAAAGAGGCAAAAGACAGTCCCTGCCCTGAAGGAGCTTACAATCTAGTGGAGGAGAAAGCGTGCAAAAAAAAAATCTATACAAAGCAAGCTATACAGAATAAATAAGAAATAACTGACAGAGGGAAGGCACTGAAATTAAGATGGGTTGGGATATTAATTGGAACTCAAAGGAAGCAAGAAAGACCAACAATCTGAGAGGAGGAAGAAGAACATTCCAGGCATGGGGAATAGTCAGAAAGAATTTCTGGAGCTGAGAGATGGAGTGTCTTGTTAATAGAACAGCCAGGAGACAAGTGTCACTGGATTGAAGAGTATGTTTTGGGGAATAAAGTTTAAGAAGGCCAGAAAGTTAGGAGGGAGCTAAGTTATGAAGAGCTTTGAATAACAAGCAGAGCATTTTATAATTGCTTCTGGAGGCAATAGGAAGCCACTGGAGTTTTTTGAGTGGAGTGGGAAGTGGGGAGTGACATGATTGGACCTATACTTTATGAAAATCACTTTAGTGTCTGAATGGAGGATGGATCGGAATGAGGAGAGACTTGAGACAGGCAGACCCAACCACAGGCTATTGCAAAAATCTAAGTGTGAAGTAATAAGGGCCTGTACCAGAAATGGTGACAGTATCTAAGAAGAGAAGGCAGCATATTGGATTGATATTGCAAAAGTGAAATCAACAGCTTGGCAACAGCTTGGATATGGGGGATGAGACATAGTGAGGAACAGGATGCCTCCTAGGTTGTGACCCTGAAGGACTTCCACTAACTATACAACCTTGGGCAATTTACTTCAACATTCTGGGTCCTAGTTTTTTCACCTGTAAACTGAGTGTATTGTACTAGATCGGAGGTTCTTAACCTTTTTATGTGTCTTAGAACTTGGTGGCCATCAGATAAAGTCTATCGATCTCTTTTCAGAATAATGTTTGTTGCTTTAAAAATTCATAATTGAGGCTCAAATTCCTTAAGAACCTAGCCAAGGGCTCAGATTTTTACAATCTAGCCAATAGCTCACAAGTGTTCAGATTCCTTAAGAGTCTAGTCAATATGATGGATTTTTAATAAACCTTGTCTTTGGCTGAAAGAAGGCTTGAGTTGAATTCATTCAGGCAGGACTCACATGTCATGATTTTGAGGTCTCAGCACCCCTAAGCCTCTAGACCTCAACATATGGTTCCCTGACCAGGAAAAACTGCCTAATCCCAAACTCTTCTCTAGCCAACACTGGAAGGGTCCTAGCCATCAACTTCTAGATGACTGTTCAGGCTATAACCTCCAACCAAGTCCAAGGTCTCTAGCCCACTGGACCTGAAGTCTGACTCCCAGAGAAGCAGGGACAGCTCTACGCCCCTTGCCAGCAGGAAGCAGTTTCAGAAACCAAAACTTTTACCCCTCACCCCAAAAAAGGAGTTTGAGTCCTATTTGTCTATTGGATTCTGCTTGAATTCTCCCACTTGATCAAGGAAGTCTCTGGCTTTCTCCTGAGGCTATAATCCTATCAATTGGCCTTTCATTATGCCTATGCCCAATCTCCCAATTCTCTGTTACCCTTAACCTAGCCTAGCCCTCCATTTTCTATTACCTTCAGATGGTCCGAGGCCATTTCCCACCCTTGATCCTATCTAAACTCCATTCTACCTCCACGTCATTCCCATCAAAATTCTCCACTCCTGGATCCCTCCCATAGTCTTTCTGTTTATAAGATTCATCTTGTCTCCATTTAGGAGCTCAAATTCCTTAAGAACCTAGTCAAGGGCTCAGATTTTTACAATCTAGCCAATAGCTCACAAATGTTCAAATTTTTTAAGAGTCTGGTCAATGTGGCAGATTTTTAATAAACCTTGTCTTTGGCTGAAAAAAAAAGAAAAAATTCATAATTGAAAGAAATGCAAAATTTCAATTAATGATTAGTGAAAATAGATTATTTTTTCCTGGCCAAGTTCACGGACCCCCTGAAATCTGTCCATAGACTTTTTGGAGGGGCTAAGAACCCTTGTTCTAGGTGAACTGTGAGGTCTCTTCTAGTTCTAACAATCTATAAACTCACATTGTTGCTGGTAGAAACACTGGAATAATTAGCCCCGTCCTAGTCTGGGTTCCTGTGCCCTCTTATTTGGATCACTACAACAGACTCCTAGCTGGTTTCTCTGACCCCAGTTTCTTTTCTCTTGAATTATAGGTCAGAGAATCATAATTTCAAAGTGGAAGGGAACCCAAAGGCCATCTAGTCCAACCTGTATCTGAAAACGATTCTCTTCTATAGCATAGCTGAGTAGTGGTCAACCAGACTCTCTGCTCAAAACCCTTGACAATGAGAACCCTCTACTTCCTTAAGCAGCCCGGTCCACCTGTGGTTAACTTTAATTGCCAAAGAGTTTTTTCCTTACATTGATTGTAACTTGGCCTCTTTGCAACTCCCAAACAAGCTCTGTTCTCAGGGCCAAGCAGAAGAGTCTAATCCAGAGGTGTCCAACTCAAATAAAATCTGATCCCTGCCTATTTAGACTTAGAAAATCACAAATTAACATTATCTATGTTGTATTGTGTTTTTGTTTATTTTGTTAAACATTTCCCAATTACTTTTTAATCTGTCATTCTGGAGTGTTTGACACCTCTGGTTTAGACTACCTGAAAGCTGTTGCCAGACTAATCTTCTGAAAATGTCACTATCTCCAAGTCACTTTTGCCACTCAAGAACATCTACATTGGCTCCTTTTTTGACTACCACATTCTATCTAAATGTCTAATTGGTCTTCAAGCTGCTCCATAAACTGGAGGTGCATGGAGTATTCAGGGAGGACTAGCACCGCTGGTGTGAGAGCTTTACTGAGCCCTTTTTGGGGCTGCTCATCTATCTCTGGGGTCTACCTGGCACCTCAACTGTCACCTGTGGATCCAAGAAGCTGTAGCATGTGCAGTGGCCTCACCCTGGTAAATCTCCCTTTTAGCAGATGGGCTAAACCAGGTTGAGGGTAAACCACAGGCCTCAAATCTGTTTAGTGAATTAGGAGGATGTCTGCTCTAAGCGTGTGTTCCTGGGTGGAATGGGAGGTAAGAACAATTTGTTCCAATGGCCATGAAGTCAGCTGAAGCAAGAATTGTGGAGCAAGTAGAACTCTGTCAGACATTGAAGATACCAATGTCATCCACTGCAACCCGGGCCATCCCAAATCATCTTGACTTTTGTCTTGCTACTGGACTTTGATGACTCTGGAAGAGAGAGTGAGGCTGATGATGAGTTTGCCTCACTTAAATCCCATTCACACGTAAGTCAAGACATCACCCCATGATGTCATTGATCCTCTTTGAAAAGAAAGACTAACAACAATCTGGGCCCACTTACCCTAGTGAGCCAACCTTCCAATACTCCCTACTTTGTGCCCAATATTCCAGTGAAGCCAATTTCCTCACTGTCATTCCATATATGACTAGCTCAGTCTTGTTTCACACATTTTCTACTTCCCCCTGCCTTTGTGCCTTTGTTTATGTAGTTTCCAACACCTGAAATGCCTTCTCTCTTCTTTGTCTCCTCTCTATCCATCACAACTCTATTTGAGGCTCATCACCTTCATGAAACTTTCTTTGACTGCCCTGTCCCCTATTCATGACTCTCTTTTCCAAATTCCTATTATACTTATACTCTCTTCAGTTTAGCACTTCATTCATTCAGTCAGTCATCAAACATTTATTAAATGCCTAATAAAAAAAATCTTGAGTGTGGATCTATAGCAAAGTTGTCAAACACATGGCCAGTGGGCACAATACTTCCAAGTGAGGCCTGAATCAGATTAAAATGTAATTGGAAAATATTTTTAAATGAATAAAAATATAATAGAACATAGATAAGCTAATATGTGGTTTTCTAAGTCAATAGGCAGCCCATAGGGATCCTTAGGTATGGCTTAGTGGCCCCTGTTTCTATTTGAGTCTGACACCACTGATCTAGAGGACTCTGATCTTGGTTCTACTACTTAGGAAGACAACCTGTGTGAGCTAGGGCAATGTCACATCTGTGGGTTTCAGTTTCTTCCTCTACAAAATGGTTACTCTAAATGATCTCCATAGTCCCTTCCAGCTCTAAATCCTATGTCACTATGTGACATAGGCCCTGTGGTCAAAAGGTAAAAGTGGTACGGACTCTGCTTTTCAGGAATTTATACTCTAATGGGGGAAAAGGGGAACTTGTTTACATGGACGGGGATAGAGACTAGACCTGGGATTTTATTTCCATAGAGAACTTCCTGGTGAGGAAACTCCCTTTAACAAGGTCAACATGTTCCCTGTTACTTATAGTCTCAGAGAGCTACCTCAGCCACTAAGAGGTGATGATTTGCCTAATGTCATACAGCTAGTATGTGTCAGAGGCAGGACATGAGCCCAGGTGTTCTGAGCTCTCTAGACATAATGCCACACTGTCTTTGCTATGTTCAGATGATAGAAGAAAAAGTTAGACAAAGGAAGATACAAAGTCCAGGCAAAATGCAATTAGAAATTTGAGCTGGAGGAAATTGCTTTTATGGGAAAAAGGATGAAGAAGAGACGGCAAGAGAGGAAGCCTTATGGAAGGAAGGAAGGAGGAAGGGAAAGGGGAGGGAGGAAAGAAGGAAAGAAAGAAAGATGGGAGGGAGGGAGGAAGGGAAGAAGAAAAGAAGGGAAGGAAGGAATGAAGGAATGAAAGAAGGGAGGGAAGGAAACAAGCATTTATGAAGTACTTACTTATTTACTTGCCAAGCACTGTGCCAAGAGCTGGAGATACATACACAGACGAAGAGAAAACCGATCTCTGCCCTCAAGAAGCTCATATTCTACTGGGGGGAGAAGACAACACACAAAAGGGGGCTGAAAAGTAATAGGGGGAATGCCTCCCAGTAGTGGCATGATGGCAAAGTCCTGAGAGTCAGAAGTGGAATCAAGAAATGAAGTTTGGCTGGACTGGGCCCATCTCTCAAATGGCAGCCTTGAGAGAAACTCACCTTTGGGAAAAGGTAACCAGAGAGGCTGAGGGATATTTCAGGGCAATAGAGCCCCAAGAGCTGAGGGAAGTTTCAGGGCTTCCTGACCTACTGAGAAGGCTGTTGAGGTATGATGACAAAAGTCCTGCAAATGAGAAGCAGTGCTGGGAAGGTGGGCAGAGAAGAGGAGAAGGCACTTCTACTTCTTAAAATAATTTGTAATTTAATTCAAGACCTTCCTGAACTGGAACTTTCCAAAGATGGAGTACATAAGATAAAGCTAGGAAGGTAAGGTGGAACCAGACAGAAGAAGACTTTGAATGTTAGCATTGGGAGATCATATTCTCTCTTGTTTTTCAGTGTGTTCGCTTTCGTTCTTGACCTAGATTGTAAACCCCTTGGAGGTGTGGATCATGTCTCATCTGTCTTTGTATGGTACATGGAGGTAGATCAGTGGCTGGAAAACATCAGATACTATTGTTCAGTTCTTAGAAACAAAGAATGTCTGAGCTAGAGGGAATCTTAGAGATCTTTGCCATGCACCACATTTTACAGAGGGGAACACTGAGGCCCAGAGAGGTGAAGTACCTTGTCCAAGGTCACACGGTGGTAAAGAGCAGAGCTGGGACTTCAAGCCAGGCTTGGTGACTCCCAATAGAGTTCCTTCTACTATACCATGATGCCTACTCATTTATTGATTCAGTGGGAAAACTGTCAACCAAATTGTCTATCTTTATGATTTGCAGCAAAAACAGCAAACCCTGTATGAGTGCTAACTACAGTTGCTGGAATGTGACTGTTTGGAGTTCTCCCAGAAGGGAAGTCTGCTCTTCTACACCAAAGCATTTGTGCCAGTCCTCAGGGAAAATACTCCCTGGAGCAGGAGGGCCCTGAATGGAGTCACCTGCTGGCAGCCTAATCCCCGGGCTACCCTTTAATCACGTGACCAATGGAGCTGTTAGGAGAGAAGAAGAGAGGAAGTCTGTGAAGACAGGCCCAAGATCCCAGTCTCAAAGGGCAGCTCCTGGCACTTTCATCTACTATTCCTCTCCCTTTCAACCAATTACCAGCCAGACAACAAAAGACAGTGGAGATGCAAATTTCTCCTACAGATGGGCTGATTAAGGGTCACCCATTTTGGCATGCCAGAATGAGCTTTTCAGTGTGAATATTGAGCTTTAAAAAAACACACACAACATTCTAAGCAATGATAATCTAACCAGAAACAACTAGATAAATGTACAAAATGAGGAATAAAATCACAAATTCTGGACTTTTTACAGTTTCCTAAATTGAACAGATACACAGATTTAACTTAACAAGATAATAACAATAAAACCTCATTACTCTGTGTCCCTTTCCAATCTCTTTTCCATCTGTGTACTTCTCAGATTTGTTGCTGCTATTTTGTAAGTGGACATAAGCATTGAGAATCTTTGTAGTCTATATAGCCTCAGAGCCAAGAAGAACTGGGTTTTAGTCCTATCTCTTGAGAGAGGGTAGGCAGCTAGGTGGTGCAGTGGATAGAATGCTCGACCTGAAGTCAGGAAGACTCATCTTCCTGAGTTCAAATTTGGCCTCAGACACTTACTGCTGTGTGACCCTGGGCAAGTCACTTAACCCTGTTTGTCTCAATTTCCTCATCTGTAGAATAAGCTGGGGAAGGAACTGGCAAACCACTTCAGTATCTTAGCCAAGAAAACCCCAAATGGGCTCATGAAGAATAGGACATGACTTAGCATCAACTTGACACATACTGGCTGACTCTGGACAAATCACTTAAATTCTCAATGCACGAGGTAATGCCAACAATAAGTTGCAGAAAAAGTTGCTGCCTTGCTTTGGTAAATAGTCTCTTCTTTAGGTAATTCCCATACCATCACAGTCCAGTTCAGTCCCTCTCCTCTACATAAGCACTGTGTATTGGGAGAACATCCTAGTCACTGTCAACTTGGAACTGAGATAACCCTTTAAGTGAGGATTCATTTTCTGCTTAACCATTTGTGTAAGTTGTGTGTTTTCTGGGATCTGAAAGCTTGGCCAGCCCCTCAAGAGAAAACGTCTCATCAAGGCGTGTACCATGGAGTGGAGGTCCTCTTGTTCATCTGTGAGGAGAGGGAAGGACGTGATAGATGGGCAGGAGGTCAGTCAGATTGCCATGGGCCAGGCAGTGATGAAAACCTGGCCACAGATTGAGCTAGTTAGCAGGTGGATTAGTTTGTTTCTGAAGTCACCCTCCTATGCTGGGGAGAATCCATCTCTGGGGAAGTAGGCAGCTCCCTCACAACTTGTTTCCAGGGAAATTGTCTCTCTGTGTTGGAAGCATAATGGCAATGACAATGAGAACGATAATAACGACGATGCCCAACATAGATGGTGGGGTCATTGATCTAGAACTGGAAGAACCCTACAGGTCATCTAGTGCGTTCCCTCCCTTTATTTTACAGATGAGGAAACTGAGGGCCAAAGAGGTTAAATTACTCTCCCAAAGTCACCTCAGGATTTAAACCCAGATCCCCTGATCTCAGAGTCGGTGCTCTTTACATTTATATAGCACTTTTAAGATTTGAAAAGCACTTTATATATGCACATATGAGTGTATAAAATCTCATTTGATGTCCCCCCAACAATCATGTGAAGTGGTGCTATTATTATCCCCATTTTAAAGAAAAGGAAACCAAGACCGAGAGAGGTTCAAATGTCCACATGGGTTCTTCATAAATGTGTTGTCCTTTGTGTAGGATGAGTTACTATAAGTGAATGTTGTGGGGTTTTTTTTTTTCAACTATCTCCACTATCTTAATTTCCCTCATGACTAACTAGTAGTATTTACAGGATGCCTGGCAAGGGACATGAGTGTAGTCCCTGGATATACAACAGAATGAAATTAACTGGTACAATAGGGGATGAAGCCCATGAGCTTAGCTTCCCTGGCAACATGTTCCAACTAGCCAAGCTACATTAGGCCAATCACCTAGCCTCTCTGAGACAGTGTCTTCATCTGTAAAAAGAAAATAATGGCTGTCTTGGTTCCTCAAGGGATTCTTGGGAGAACTAAATTAGTTGCTGGATATGAGAGTATGAGGAACATCTCTCCACCAACCCAGATCATATTCTATCTATGACTTTATAGATAAGTCCTAAGGCATTGCCTGAGGCACATAATAAAGTGTCTTACTCAAGTTAACTCAGTCAATAAATGTAAGACGCTAGATTTGAACTCACATCTTCCAGCCTCAGAGTTTATTATTCTGTCCACTATGCCAAGCTGCTGCCACACCTATAAACTCTAAAGTGCCCTAGGACTAAAAGGGGTTATTAGAAGTTTTGTTTCAGTAATTCTGAAGTCCCATCTATGAGTGCAACCAGGGTTGTACAATATTTAATGACTAGCTTTCTGCAGGGAGGAAGAATATATGGTGGCACTCCCGTAAGTTTAATCTGCATTATTAACATTTCCTTTGTCATGTTGAAGTTCTAGCTGGCTCTAGCACATTCCTGAAATTCTTCCCTAATATGGATCACAGTCCATTTACTTAACCCTGTTTGCCTCAGTTTCCTCATCTGTAAAATCTGGAGAAGGAAATGGCAAACCATTCCAGTATCTTTGCCAAGAAAACCCTCAGATGGGGTCATGGAGAGTTGGCCGTGACTGAAAAATGACTGAACAACAACAATATGGATTTCAGTCCATTTATACCTTCTAATCTATGCTTTGTGATTTTTTTCCCGTGACATTCTATAATTCTGCCAAAGAATGCTAGAGTCTTCTTCTGGTTCTTTTTTAAAAAATAATAGTAATAAATTATAATGATATTAATGATAACAAGAACTCACATTTTTAGAGCTCTTGGAGGTTGATAAAACAATTTACTCCCAACAGACTTGTGAAAACAATAGTAAAATTGAACGGAGGAAGAAATTGAGAGGAACAGAGAGTTTAAATGACTTACTTGTGGCCACTTAGCTAGTAAGAGCGAGGATCAGAATTTGAACCCACATCTTCTGACTCGAAGTCTACATCATACCTGGAAAGACGAATAACAAAATGGCAACGGCAACTATAAGATGACAAATACAACAGATTTATGGTGCTTAAACATTTTTCAGAGCCTTTACCTACTTTATGTTATCTCATTTGATCCTAACAAGAATCTTTACTATAGGTAGTATTATTTCCATTTTATAGACGAGGAAAGTAAGCCTTAGACTAAGTGACTTACTTAGACTAAGTGACTAAGTGACAGGACACACAACTTGGAAGTATCAAAGGCAGAATTCGGATCCAGGTGTTCTTGCTTCCTAGTCCAGGACTGTATCCACTTAGCCACATTGCCTCTCAAGAGAACTGGAAAACTTCAATACGCTTACATTTAATGCTTATCCATTGAAATGCATTTACCTTAACAGACCCCACTAAGCCTTTTTAGGCTATTCTTAGACTATTCTCACTGTCCATCTAATTCCTCTAGTTTTTTGTCTTTGGATTCCTGGTGCCTATCACAGTGACTAACGTGTAGAAGATGCCTAATAAATGCATGCTGAAACAGTAGAACCCAACGGTGTTCAGTTCTCTCAAATATATTCCCATTTGAATTCCAGTCGAACTACAATGTAGCTGCAGCGTCAGCAATCAGAAAAGCTGCTGCAGCAGTCGGGAGGGTCAGAGTTGATTTCCCAGGGCCATCCTGTTGTTTCCGTGTGAGCCACAATGAAGAGCTTTCTAGAAAAATTCCCTCTGCTGTCACTGAATATTCAGAGAGGGACTGGGGGATTCCACATGCTGGGCTGGGTTTATATTTCTTTCCAGCTTTCCACCTACACATGGATTTCTTGAGTTCCACGTGCAAGCCCTTGTGCCAAAGGCATTCACAGATGTCAGCCCAGCCCTGGTTTGGAGAGACCAGTTTGTCTTTTGCCTAGGTTAAGAATAGGGGTTCTTAACCTTGGGTCTATAAATTTAAATACGTATTATAGTATAGCATTGTATAATGTCATTTAATGTGTTATATTATGTTATGCCATATCATACCATATTATATGACATTATAAATATATTGATAACTTTCAATGTAATCAGTTTCCTTAGTATTCCTATGCGTTTTATTTTATGCATTTACAAATATTATTCTTAGAAGGGTCCGTAGACTTCACCAGACTCCCAAAGTACCCATGATGCACAAAGAATTAAGAACCCTTGTGCTAGAAGGAGAATGCTAAGGAGAGAAAGAGCTCATTTTAAGGGGACCCAGAGCTAACAACAAAGATGGTGAGAAGACTTAAAGCAAAGTTCTGTCATGCAAAGGTCATTAAAGGGCAGCTAGGTAGCATAGGGAATAGAGTGCTGGGTCTAGTCAGCAAGACTCATCTTCTGAGTTCAAATCCAGCCTCAGACGCTTACTAGTTGGGTGACCCTTGGCACCTCTCTGTGCCTCAGTTTCCTCATCTGTAAAAATGGTAATAATAGTGCCTACCTCCTAGGATTATCATGAGGATCAAATATAATGATATTTGTAAAGTGCTTAGCATAGTGGCTGGCACATAATTGGTGCTATATAAATGTTAGCTATTATTACTATTTATAAAGTGACCTGGGGATTTTTTAGCTTAGAAAGAAAAGAGGACAATATCTTGAGTTTCAGATATTCGAGGAATTCTTATAGGGATGAGAAAATACATTTGTTCTGTGTGACTTAGGAGCTAGGACCAAGGAGTAGGAGGTATAGAGAGGCAAATTTCATAGAATAATAGACATTTAGAATTGGAGGGCACCTCAGAGACAATTTAGTCCAACAAGTATCTGAACAAGAATCTACTCTATAACATGATCAATCAGTGGTCATCTTAAAGACCTCCTTTGTGGGAGGAATCCATTACCTAGCAGGGAAGCCCAATCCACTTTTGGAAAACTCAAATTATTAGGAAATGCTTACTTACATTGACTCTCTATCTGCCATTCCACAGCATCCCCAACTCTTGTTCCTGGTTCTCATCTCTGGGGCCAAGTGGGGTAAATCTGATACCTCCTCCACTAGACAACCTTTCATGTCTGACCTCTTCTCCAAAAAATGTCTTCTCTTCTCCAATCTGAACATCCCTAGTTCTTTCTTTTGATCCTACCATGTCATAATCTCAAGGAGCTTCACCATTATGTTCACCCTCTAGTCTAATAATCAGAACTAGGATGGGATAGGACGGTAAAGAAGGATAGAAAAGGACATTGGGTATCACCTAGTCAACCCATCTTTTGTTATTGTTTGGGGCACAAAGGTACCATGAGTGGAAATGGGAATGGAAAGTCCCAGATTAGGAGATCAGTGGTATAAGAGAGAGAACACTGGCTCTTGAGTCAGGAGACCTGTGTTCAAATTCTCTCTCTGACACTAGGAGACTTTACCTCCCAATCCTCCATTATCTCGGTTCAAGTTCTATGATCTTATGATGCTACTATTTCAAATGGACAAGACATTGGCAGGGAAGCGTAAGTAGGCAACAGAAGTCCAAATCAACAATCCAGGTTCTAGAGTCTGGGACAGCAGGAAGAAATCTAAGAAAAAATGGCAGAGGAGGGGGTTTATCCAGAGGTACAAGTAGACATCCCACTTCAAAGGTCCAGGCAGCTAGATGAGGAACATTGCCTTTGGAGTAAGGAGATGGTTCAAATCTTGGCTCTGCCAGTTAATACTTATGTGACCTCATAGATCTATAAAATGAAAGGGTTAACTTCAATGATCTCTAAGGTCCATTTCTACTCTAAATCCTATATGATCCAATGAGCCCAATAAATACTGAAATCACCCAAAAGACGCAGTAGATAGCTAGAGCAGGAGTCAATGGAGTCAAATCCTGCCTCTCACACATACTAGCTATGTGATCACAGCAAGTCACTTAACCTCTCTGATCCCTTTTCTTCTACTATAAAATGGTGATGATAATACCTATGGGACCTATGGAATAGGGTTGCTATGAGGAATACATGAGAGTAATGTATATACAGCACTTCGTAAACCTGAAAGCACCATATATCAGCACTTATTACAATCAGGAAAGGCAGTAGCATAAGATGCCACACAGGACTGGGAAAATCAGGCAGCAGAGATCAGGAACCAAAGCTAGAAGGCTGGAAGTGTTTCCATCATTGCTGAACACCAGACACAGAAAACCTGGGTAACAGAGGTCTGAGCCCAGGCTCAGAGAAATTGGGCCAACAGTTGCTGGGAACCCAAGCGCAAAGAGAAAAGGAGAAGAGTCTAGGAGTTTAGCAGAAACAGAAATGGAAAAACAGAACCATCTGAGCAATAGGGTTCTGACCCCTGATCCTGGGGAAGAAAGATCATAGGGTCATAGAATGATAGGCCTAGAAGTGGAAGAGACCATACAGGTCAATGTCTCTCTAACCTTTGGGATAGTTCCACGCTCTCTGTTTAATGTAGCCTGTTAGCCAGCAAGGGCTAATAGGTATGTCCTAGAAGCCCAAGAGAGATAAGGTCAGGTCACATCAGTTTTGCACTTAGTATATACCAGGCACTGATGATACAAAATGATACTGATGATACAAAGAAAAGTCAAAAAAATGGCTCCTACTCTTAAGGAAGGGGCAGCTAGGTGATATAGTGAATAGAGCACTAAACCTGAAGTCAGAAAGATCTTAGTTCAAATCTGGCCTCAGACACTTACTAGCTATATGACTAGCTATATGGGCAAGTCACTTAATCCCTATTTGCTTCATTTCTTCTTCGATAAAATGGGGACACATTGGGGAAGGAAATGGCAAACCTCCTCCGGTATCTTTGCCAAGAAAACCCCACGGATAAGTCATAGGGTTACAAAGAACTGGACGTTACTGAATGACTGAACAACAAAAAACTCTCAAGGAACTCACAGTGTAAAGGGAGAGACAAAGTGCAAACAAGATATAGACAGGATCAATTGGGGATAATCTTAGATGGAAGGCACTGACATTAAGGAGAATGAGGAAAGGCTTCTTATAGTAGGTGAGATTTTAGTTGAGAACTTGAAGCAGATGGAGTTGTGGAGGAAGAGCAACCCAAGTATGGGGAATAGTCAGTGAAAATGTTGGGAGTCAGGAGATGAAGTGTCTTGTTCATGGAATATCACTCCTGGTGAGTGTCACTGGATTGGAGAACATGTAGCAGGGTTTGAGGTACAGGAAGACTTGAAAGGTAGAAGGGGGGCCAGGTTATGAGGAGTTTTGAATGCCAGACAGAGGACTTGATTATTAATCTTAGAGGTGGCAGAGAGCCCCTGAAATCTATTGATCCGTCTTGTGAGGTAGCCAAGACAGATTTTATTTTCCCTATTTTATAGATGAGGAAGCTGAGGCTCCAGAAAGTTATGAAATAAAGGGAGACAAAATGAAAAGGTAATAAGAGAGCAGCAAAAGAAGAAGGGAGAAAGAAGAAGAGGAGGAAATAGAGGGTTTTTGACTCCAGATCCAGTGCTCTTTTCACTACATCCTGTTGCCTCCTGGCTGCTTGTGGTTGCAGTAAAAACAGAGAACTTTCCAGAAAGTTCTAACACTGAGTTCCTTTACTCCTCCTTCTGTCAGTTTTATTTTTGTTTTGTTGTTGTTGCTGTTGTCTTATTTTTGGTTTTGTGTTTCCTTTGGCTCAGATAATCATTGTCACAGAATGAATATTGAAGATTATCTATTCCAAGGTGTTGTGGCTTCTGACTCTGACTAACAAAGTATATGTTTGAATTCAAAACTTCAATCAATGCTTCGGGGTCCAAGCAGCAGGGCATGGTTAACCAAGAGGGAGATGAATATATTTCCTCCATGTTTTTTCAAACAAAAATAGAGGTCTTTATTAAAACAACTAAGCATGGGTAGATCACACAACCATAGAATCTCAGAGATGGGATGGGCCTTCGAGGGTATTCAAGCTCATCTAAAGCAGGAATCTTCTCTACAATAGCTCTGGCAAGTAGTCAAGCGTATTTTGTGTGACTATCTCCAGTAAATGAATACACCTGAGACAAACTATTCCATTTTTGGGCAGATCTATTTGTTAGGAAGCTTTTCTTTATGCAATGGAGTGCTTCTCTCCCCCACCCTCCCTCCAGCATGTGCAAATAGATATACTTTCAGCAACCAATCCAGAGACTGAGCAGTGAGTCATCCATGGTTCAGTCTGCAGGAAGTAGGCTGAGAATCTCTGCCTGCTCTGGCCAAGAATATTTCTATTGCATTTCTATGTAGACAAAAGTTGCTTCTAAGGAATTTCTACCTATTATTCTGAGTTCTGCCCTCTGGAGCCAAGCATACCAAGTCTAACCCCTTTTATAGTAGCTCAGACATTGACTTTCAACAACACAAAATGTTACTTTTCTTAACTAGCTCTATCTCACAGTCTTGGTTAAAGTAATCATTTGTCTTATTCCCCTTTCACATGTATATAACATTGAAAAAAACACAGTTAAGAAAAACTTAACAAGAGTGTAAAAGAGATATGAAACGGTTTTCCATGGTATTTTAATAGATTGGAGAGCGATCTTCACTCACATAATTCCAGATCAGAATGACTTTTCCTTAATATTGACTGTCCTTTTAGAATCTGCTCTTTGACATCCTTTTATAATTTACAAAAGGGGCAGCTAGGTGGCATAGTGGATAGAGTGCCAGGCCTGAAGTCAGGAAGACTTATCTTCTTGGTGAATTCAAATCCAGCCTCAGACACTTACTAGCTGTGTGACCCTAAGCAAGTCACTTAACCCTCTTTGCTTCAGTTCCTCATCTGTAAAATGAGCTGGAGAAGGAAATTGCAAACCACTCCAATATCTTTGCCAAGAAGACCCCAAATGCGGGTCACAAAGAGCTGGACATGACTGAAACAACTGAACAACAATATTTACGTACACACACACACACACACACACACACACACACACACACACACACACACCCCTTTTCAGACCTGTACACTTATTTACTGGTCCTGACCTGAAAGCTCTGGGCTTCCTATCCTCTACAGCTGGTTTTTATCTTATTAGGAGACAAAAATCTGGATAAGCCAGAACTTTTCCTGAGAATCTAGGTTCCCCTTGGTTGCCAGTGCCTTGTATCTATCCCCAGACTGTTTTGCCCCGCTCCTATGTAACTCCTGGGCTACCTTCATAGACTTTCCACCTCACTTTTACCCTGTAATAATCTTAGTTCTCCTGGTTTTCATTTGTCTACCTGATTCATATTTTTTGTGACCCAACTTTAGCTAACCTATCTGACCTTTGATCTACTGCTTGCCTGGACCTCTGATAGCTCTCCATGGGCTTCTTGTGTTCTGTCTCATTCTTTCAATCTGACCTTTGATTTGTGTGTGCTCCTGAATTCTTGTGATTGTGAACCCAAAACTTAACCATGTTCCTCAACTTTCATTCCATATTTCTTCCCTCTTTGCTCTATATCTACAACTGTCAAAAAGAGGAGAAAGACATTCAGGAAGCATTTATGATGTAGTCATGCCTATAGGATAAGCATTCAACCTTTCATTTCATTGGCATAGGGAACTCTCTGTAAGGAAACTCCCTTTACCAATGCAGGTCACCACCTTCCCTGTAATTTAAGTCTAAATGTGTTTTCCCATTGTTATATCACTGAGCAATTAAGTGATTTGCCCAGGGTTACACAACCATGTGTGTCAAAGACAGGGCTTCAACCCATGTCTTCCTGGCTCTGTTGTTAATTCTTTATCCACTATGTAATGTGCTTCTTGGACACCTAGAACTAATAAGTTGCCAAGGGCTTAGACATTCTTGGTTTTGGATTTGTCATAAGTCAGTGTTTGCTCCAAAGTCCTGGGACACTATGCAAAGGTGGCTCTTCAGAAAAGAACTGAAAATGTTCCACCTGCCCATCTGGCCCCTGCCCCCCAAATTTAAGGCTCAAACTGGAGCAGCAAAGCAAATGTAGAGTATTAATCAAGGGATATCAGCTGGAGCATCCAAGGTAGTGGAGCCTTTGAAACAATCTTCCTCGGACGTTGTGGGCACACCCACTGGCAACTTGTTTAGGGGACTAAGAAAATTTCCTGGTAAAGCTCAGGAACTTAATCTGGCCCCCAATCACAGAATCATGTATTTAGAGCTGGAAGAAATCTTAGTGGCCATCTAGTCCTACCTGTATATTTTACACATGAGGAAACTGAGACCCAGAGAGACTAAGTGATTTGCCCAGAGGCTCATAGGTAATAAATAGCAGATTGGCTCTCAGACTCATGAGAAAGACACTGTGGAAGGATCCACTTCTTTTGCCTTTTAAAGGGAGTCTTCTTCATGGATTAGACCTCTCTTCATCTATCTTATTTTTTCTGCAAGTGTCAACAGCCCAAGTCTCTCTCTTGACTTTTAGTCCCACATCATCAAATTCATCTTGGACATCTCAAGCTGCATATTCTATAGGCACCTAAAACTCAGTGTGCCTAAAATGGAACCCAGGCTCACTATTTCAGGGCCATCCTTGACTCCTCGCTTGCATTCACCTTGCATAATCGGTAGTCACGTCTTATCATTCCTAACTTCACAACATCTCACGTATGTATCTCTTCCTTCTCTCTACTCACAGTCACCACTCTAGTAGGCCCTCATCTCCTCTTGCCCTGATTATTGCAATAGCTTTCTGCTCGATTCCCTTACCTCAAGTCTCTCACCACTCTAATCCATCCTTCACTCAACTGCCAGAGTGATTTTCCTAAAGCACATTTTCCTCTTCCCACTCAACCAACTCCACTGGCTTCTGATGACTTCCAGGATCAAATAGAAGTCCTCCATTTTCCTTTTACAACCCTTTATAACCTAGCCCATTTCTGTCATTTCAGTTTTCTTACACTTTAGTTCAAATTGTCTATGATTCAGCTCCGTGGGTCTATGTGCTGTTCCTCTCACGCAACACTCCATCTCCTGATGCTGCATTTTCACTACCTGTCCTCAGTGCCTGAAAATGTTCTCCCTCTTCACTACTGCTACTGGTTTCCCTGGCTTCCTTTAAGACTCAATTCCACTCTCTGTAAGAGGCCTTTCCTGGCTCACACTACTACTAGTCCTTTCTCTCTAAGATTACCTCACACTCACATTATCTATCTATCTATCTATCTATCTATCTATCTATCTATCTATCTATCTAT
>NW_020954751.1:20403427-20496608 GCF_900497805.2 Vombatus ursinus | reverse complement strand
TATCTATCTATCTATCTATCTATCTATCTATCTATCTATCTATCTATTTATCTATCTATTCTATCTCTAGCTATGCACACATACATATGTGTGGATGTGGATATACATGGTTATTTGCCTCTTATCTCCCCCATTACAATGGGAGCTTTTTGAGAATAGGAATACACCTGGCATATAGTAAGCACTTAATAAATGCTTGTTGACCAACTTGAAAGTGGAGGGAAACCTAGGCAAGTCACTTAACCCTGATTGCCCCACCAAAAAAAGAAAAAAGAAAAAAAGAAAAGTGGAGGGAGAATTGTATGAATTGTATATGGGCTATAGCAAGTTCCTTATATGCTTCCCATATGTTTTCTTGGCTTCTGTGAGATTTGTTGATTTTTACCTGAAGCAAAATAAGGACTGTCCTATTTCTATCATATGCAATGTTTTCTTGAATGTTTGCATGGGACTGAGGATCCCTTTACCCATATATGGGGAAACCTAGATGCAAGCTATATTTCATCTGTATTATGACATTTTTCAACTCTGGTTGGAGGCATAACAAGTCAAAGAGAAATATATTTTGGGTCACCTGCCAAGATAAAACCTGATCTGTGTAAGTCCAGAACTTTGGGGTTTTGGACATGAATTATACAAACATTCGGAAAGGAAGAGCAAAGTATCTAGATCCTTAAGGCAAGTAGTCAGTCTTAGATTCTGACACTTCATTTTGTCACAATTGCAAAGAGAATGTGCTGTGAACTTAATCTCAGCAGTCTGGCAAGCAGTCACAAGCTTTTCAAATAGAAAACAAACAATTCTATTAGCCATTTCCATAATACATTGTTAGAAGTTACTACCAGACAAGACTATAACCCAAGGCCAAATCCAAGGTTATATGGTAATGTTCTACAGATTCTCCAAGGGAATGAGAACTAAGAGAATGGAAAGTCAGTGGGGTTTCAATGAAGAAAGTAATCTTGTAGCACTAGTGCTCCAGAAGAAATATTTGAATTAGCAAACTTTCAGCTGATCACCATTTGCAGCACCGGAAAAAATGAAATGTCAATGTTTCATTAATATATTTCATTGAAGAATACTTTTGAGAGATGCTATATTCAGCACTTAAGTAATTTAGAGCATTTCGTGTTTAAATCAAGATATCTAATTATACAATTATGAGTCATTTTTGTTCAAACAAAGTTCACCAAAATATTCTTCTTATGTAACACTATCTTCCAATTAGCCCAGTGTCTTCATTTTTGTGGGATCATAGGATCATAGAATTGCAGCTAGATTCCCTCATTTTATAAATGGGAAAACTGAGGCTAAGAAAGGTAAAAATGACTTGCCAAAGGTCATATACTTTGTAATAATGGTAAGCACAGACAGTATTCTAACCCAAGTCACTGATTCTTAATTCAGGGCTCTTTCTCCTGTACCTGTTATATGCTTGAATTCTATAAAGAAGGCTGTAGGTGTAATTGTATTATCAAAGTATTCCTTTAAACCAAAAAAAAAAAAAAAAAAAAAAAGATCAGGTTATAACAATGACCATGATACATTTGCCCTGACTCCATAATGAAATGTTGTACTTTTTATGGGCTTCTATTTTCCCAGGGGTGAGGAACCTACAGCCTTGAGGCCACATGTGGCCCTCTAGGTCCTCAAGTGTGGTGTTTTGACTGAATCCAAAGTTCACAGAACAAATCCCCTAAAAAAAGAATTTGTTCTGTAAAACTTGGACTCAGTCAAAAGGCCACATCCAAGGACCTAGAAGGTCACATGTGGCCTTGAGGCCACAGGCTCCCCATTCTTGGTTTATAATATTCACAATGATCTTAACTTGCAAAACATATTTCTCATTATTTCAATTTTTTGAGCCAGGGTGGTCTCGCTTTCTGGTCATTTGCCCAACTCTTTCCCCTCTCTGTCAGTCCGAGAAGGAAGGATGCTAGAAATCCTTCAGCATCTCTCAATCTCAGCATAGCTTGCTTGCTGAAAGAGTTAATTTTAATCATTATTGGAACTAGATCTCTTTCATTTAGGGGGGAAGAAGGAGAGTTGGACCAGTGATTTCATCAGCGTGGGGAGCTCCTGGGGTGGAAACCTCCTCAGCCAGCATAGATTTCAAACTCTTCTGTAGAGCTGCCTGGGGGCACTAAGAGATTAAGTCATTGGCCTGTAGTCAGATATTCTTCCTATGTCAGGACTTGAACTCAGAACTTCCTGACTTTGAGGTCAATCCTCTATCCACGAAGCCACATTACCTATAATGTGAGATATCCATAGACCTTCAGAAGGCTAGAAAATAGTCATATAGCCCAGTAGCGTAAAACTCAAATAGAAACTAGGATCACTTATCCATACATGAGGATTCTTCTTGGCTACATAGCGACTTAGTTTTAAAATGTAATATTTTATTGTATTTTTATTTATCCCATTAAATATTAATTTAAATATTAAAAGTAAATACTAAATTATTCTGTTAAATATTGCATTTAATCTCTCTCATTTGGAGTGTTATGGGCCACACGAGGCCTACCTGCAAGCAATATATTAGACACCTTTGATATAGTCTATTCCCTTTTAATACGAGACATCCAATCAACAGTCATACAGCTAGCAGCATCTCTCCTAACAAGCTTTGATCATCTATAACAGAGTAATCCTCCTTTCTCCCAGAGGTGGACTCTAAACTTAGTCTTCTGGTTCTAAAGCAGTATTCTTTCCACTATTGCATGTTGGCTTTTTACTGAGTGGCAGAGCGGATGGAGTGCTGGGCCTGGAATCAGGAAGACCTGAATTCAAATCCAGCCTCAGACACTTAGCTGTGAGTCCCTCTGGCAAGTCACTTAACTGCTGTTTGCCTCAGTTTCCTCATATGTAAAATAGGGATAATAACAGCACTTACTTCCCAGGATTGATGTGATGATCAAATGGGGTAATATGTATAAAGTTCTTTGGAACCATAAAATATGATATAAATGTCAGTTATTGATTAGATTGGAGCAGCTGGATAGATTGGTGCAGTAGATAGAGTGCTGGACCTGGAGTCAGGCAAACTCATCTTCATGAGTTCAAATCTGGCATCAGACACTTATTAGCTGTGTGACCCTAGGTAAGTCACTTAATCCTGTTTGCCTCACTTTCCTCATTTGGAAAATGAACTGGAGAAGGAAATAGTAAACCACTCCAGTATCTTTGCCAAGAAAATTCCAAATAGGGTCACGAAGAGTAAGACATGACTGAAAATTACTTCACAACAACACAATTGATTAGATTTTATCCTTATTTCAATTCAAGGAAGGATTTTTTTTCTGATTTGCTTTATTGAAAGATTTCAAAGTATTTTATAACAACAAAAAAAAAACTTCTGTAGATGTATAGGGATATGAAGGCTATGGGGAGAAGGGGATAGCCATCGATTCTTCCTTGAAAAGATCCAGTCCACAGAGCTCTGGCATGAAATTACGCATGATTTGAAGATGCTAAATCCCCCTGTGGTCCTGACTCTGAGGACTTTGTAGACATGTCTCAGCTCTCTCCCCCTGAAACTCCCCTCAGTTCCCGAGGTCTTCTTGCCCTAGCCTAAAACACTCCTCAGGGTCTTTGGCCCCTTTCTCCTAACAGGAAGTTCCTTCAGATGCCTGGCTTGGCTTCTGACTCTCAGAACTTCGCAACCAAACTCCCTCAATCCCTCTTCAGTTGCCTTTTGTGCGTTGTTGTCCCCTGTTAGATGTAAACTCCTGGACGGCAGGTGCAGTCTTTCTTTTTCCTTTTATCCCCAGCTTTTAGCACAGTGCCTGGAACATAGCAAGGACTTAATAAAAAAATTTCTTGTTGCCTTGTTACCCTGCTTTTCAAAGCCCATTTATATCTTAACTCATTTCAGCTTTATACATTATGTTGTTTCCATTTTACAGGCAGGGAAACTGAGGCACAGAGGTAGAATGTGATTTGCCTATGATCCCATAGCTAGTTAGTAATCAAGTAAGAGCTAGAACCCAGGACTCATGACAACCCACCCATTTTTTTCCATTGCTCCATACTAATTATCAGTCTAGGTTTATTACAGTTTACTATCCTTGCATTCTTCATATTCATCTTCCAATATGACAGAAACTCATAACATAGTTCATGATCATTTCCCATAAAGCAGAGCTAGATATAGATCTCATCTACCCTGAAAATTTTTTAGCCAAAGGGAGTATGTCAGTGTCATCTTCAGATGTATCAGTATTACTGTTCTCTCGTAGGCTGGACCTGGCCTCACTTTAAATGGCTACCACTAAACACAGAGGAAGAAAGAAGAGTGCTCACGAAAATTCATTTATGCCCCGCATGCCTTGGGCTTTGTGGAGAGATACTAGGAACGGCTTCCCTATCTAATTTTTGATTCCATTCTTCTGCAAACTCAGCAGCTTGTAGGACAATGAAGTTGTAATGAGGTTTATTTCTGTATCTAGGTGCAGTGTTGAGATCTGTTCCCTTAGTGTGAGTTGACGATGAAATACTCAGAAGGGTCGAATGCTGGGACAGCCTCAATGCCTCTCAGAGGAAAGGCTCTAATGGATCTCCCCAAACCCATTCCTAACAGGCACTTACTTGTGCCTGCCCAGGAGAATTTGACTCAGGCTTGTGACTATGCCTAAGATTCAAAATGATCTTTAATCTGAATTTCAAATGTATCTTCTGTGCTAGGAGCTATTGCTGACTTCCCACCTAGTCCCTGAGGGCACCAGGGGAAACAGACTGGAGGCCTACATTGCCCAGAATAGGATCATAGGATCACAAATTTAGAACTGGAGGAGACTTCAGAGGTTACCTAAAGCCTTTATTTTACATAGGAGGAAACTGAGGCCCAGAAAGCTTAAGGGGCTTCCCCAAGGTGACAAAGTGGTAGAGCCAGGAGAAGAAATCTTGGTAGTCTATGTTTGCCTAAACTTTTCTTATTAGTCTATGTCCCCAATAAGACCTGACATTGGGCGTGGGCATGGTTTCAACCATGTCAAAAGGCCTACAAGCCCCTAAATCTCCTCTCCTTTAAATTTCAGCTATTTGTAACCAGTACTGCCTTTGGGTTACTGGCATCAAAAGCAGCTGTTAAAAATGCAAATATTTTCTTGGAAGGATGATATATTACTCATTCATTCACTTATTCAACAAATATTTGAGTGCCAACTATATGCAAGGCACTTAATAATAGCTCACATTTATATGCCAGAATCATAACATTTTAGAGTTGGAAGAGACCTCTATGGCTATTTAGTCTAGTCTGAAAAATAATCCTCACTACAATATACCTGGATAAACAGTGATTCAGCCTTTGCCTGAAGACCTCCAATAATGGGGAGCCCACTACCTACCGAGGCAGCCAGTTTCACTTTTAGATTGTTCAAAAGCAATCGCTTTCAAAGAGTGTGCCCCAACACGTGACTAGATGGCCTTAGGGACTGCCACATTCCCTAGTCTTTGCTGGATGACTGGAGTCTGCTGCCTGATCTTTACAACTGGGTGTCAAGGTCATAATAGCAGCTCTGTCCCCTGAGGCACAAAGCTGCTTCCTCAGCTGGTGGTGGGAGGAGGAGAGATAGAAAGGAGAATATGAAGGAGTAGGGGAAGGATAGGAGATGTAGAGGATCTCAATCCCAATGCCAAGGAGAATGAGTCTGGAGGCCTACCAGAAGCCCTTCTTTGTACCAACTTAAATATTCAGTGTGTCATGGTCTCTCCTGGTAAAGAGTGTTTTGCCGTGACCATAGAAAGTTTGAGAACCACTGCTTAAATAGTTGGGAATTTTTGCTTATGTAGCCCACGTATAGCATTGACCCCAATTCTTCCCAGATTCTTTCTATTCCTGAGCTGGAGCTGGCTTGCTCTCCTCACTGCACCCAAACTGATGGGTTCAGGTGGTATCCTGAGGCACCATATACCCCAAATAACATAGCTATAACTCAACTCCCTCAAGGTCATAGGGGTAACCCTTTGTGTGTGTGTGTGTGTGTGTGTGTGTGTGTGTGTGTGTGTGTATGGAGGGGCAGATATACTTCTGCTATTTGCCACCTTAGTTCCTGAGCCCTCATCAGTCTGCTTCCCATTTCGAAGTTATAATATACAATATACAACAAATGTAACAAACGTTTATTGAATGACTAATATTGATTCCCATTTTATACAAAATCAACAGCAACAATACCATTGACTCATAAACATAAGACATTTACTAAAAAAAGCAAGAATAATCACATTTATTCAATAGAAGACAAAATCAAGAATAATTGTATTCTAGAAATTCATCATATTTTCCTACCAAAGCACACAATACTGGGGGCAGGGGGTTGGATGCACACTTATAGAGATCTAGGAGTAAAGTATATAAGTAGGGAAAACCATGTGCCCAAGACAATTCATGACTCTTGACTACAGACCTTTGTTTAGGGTAGATGGGATGATAATAACAGAAAACAGGGAAAAGGCAACGGCACTCACATTTTATTTTGTTTCTGTTTTCTCTGAAAAAAAAAAGAGAGAGTGCTCTTTATCCTGGAAATGATGGAACAGCAATGACTAAGAAGGAATTAATACCCAAGACAAACAAGGAGATAATAAGTGAGCACTCAGCTACTTTTGATGAATTCAAGTCTTCTGCTACAGATGAACTATGCCTTCCAGTCTTGAAATAACCAGCAGATATAATTGTGCTGAGCCACTTTCAGTGATATTTGAAAGATGGTGGACAATGGGTGAGATATCAATGGATTGGAGAAGGATTAAAAAAAAAAGAAGGGTAAAGGTTATTTTGATTTTCAAAAAAAAGGAAGAGAACAGAGTTGACAATCTATTGGCCAGTGAGCTAAACTTGAATTCCTGGGAAAACTATAGAAAAGGTCATTAAAGAAATGGTTGGTGACAATAAGCTAACATAATTAAAACACTTTGCAAACCCTCTATATAAATTTTAGCTGTTGAACATCCAGAAAGAAAAGCTGTGATTAAAACAACAAAAACATGGCATCATCAAAAACAGGTCACACCAGACTAACTTCATTTCCTTTTTTGACAGTAGTATAAAATTATTAGATGAAAGGAATGTTATAAATATAGTTTATTTAGGCTTTAGCAAAGCTTTTGGTAAGATGGAGAGATATGTAATAGAAGATAATATAAGCCAATGGATTCAGAATTAGATTGATGGCCAGACTCAAAGGATAATTGTTAATGGTTCAAATGTCAACATGGCAGGAGCTCTCCAGTGGAGTACCCCAAAGACCTGTGCTTGGCATTTAATATTGAACACTTTGACTAGTGATTTGGAAAAGGCATAACTGGCATACTTATAGAGTTTGCTGATGACAAATGGCTGAGAGAGATACCTAAATATAATGAATGAGATAGAGTCAGGATCCAAAGGGTTGCTGACAAGTAGGAACATTGCTCTGAATGTAATAAAATGGAATTCAGTAGGGATAAGTGTAAAGGCTTACACTAGAAACAAAATAAATAAATAAAGTTTCACAAGTGTAAGATGGGGGAGATGGATAGACAGTAGTTGTTCCAAGTGGCTTGCAGGCTACACATGAGTAAGCAATGTGATGTGACATCTGAAAAAAGCTAATGTGATCTTGGACTGTATTAAGGGCTTTCAGGAAGAGGCAAGTCAGGGAACCATTTTATCAAGCCCTCATAAGACCTCATCTGGAAAATTTGTTGTTGTTGTTGTTCTAGGCACCACAGTTTAAGGACAATGATAAGCTAGAGAGTGACCAGAAGGGGTGAACCAGGATAATGAAGGGCTTTAAGCCTATGATATATGAGGATCAGTTGAAGGAACTGAGTATGGTTAGCTTGGAGAAAAGAAGGTTCCAGGGAGAGGGAGAATGACATGATACCTGTGTTCAAGTATTTGAAGGACTGTCTTGTGGAAGAGGGATTAGATGGGTTCTGTTTGGACCCAGAGGGGAAAACCAGAAGTAATGTGTGGAAGTTAGGCATGATGTCAAGAAACACTTTCCAATTTTCTGAGATGTATAAATGCAGAAGTGGCTGCCTCAGACAGTGGTGGGTACCATGTACTTGGAGGTCTTCAGGCAGATGGTGGGTGACCATTTGTTGGGTATGATATAGTGGGGATTTCTCTCAGCTATGGGTTGCACTAAATGGCCACTGAGATCTCTTTCTGCTCTCAAATTTGTGATTCTGTAGGTATATATTTATAGCTGTAGCCATCTCTGCCTTTATTCAAGGAATTGATTAAAATATCAAAACAACACACAGCACTTTACAAAGACTTTTCTTCACAACAACCATGTGATGCAGGTAGTACAAGTATTATCTCCATTTTCACAGGAAGCTGAGACTTGGAGAGATTAAGTGAGTTGCTTGAGTCACGTGGCTAATAAATGAGGATTTGAGCCCAGGTCTTCAGATGCCAAGTCCAGTGTTCTTTCTACCATACTATGCCATCCCTGCTTCTTCACCAAAAAAAGTTTGTCAGGTGTCAAGTTTATGCAAGGCACTTATGACATTATTAGCTATTAACACCTTAGCACAAATTAATTTACTGATTTGTTAGCTGAGAGAAGGCAGTATGGAGCTAGAAGTCAAGATTGGGTAAAGGAAGGAAAGATTCAGAGCATAAAGTGATTCTAGTGAGTAGTCTGGAATAAGGAGCTATCTTGTGAAATCTTGAATACCTAGTGGCAGCAAGGGAACATTGGATCTCTGTAGAGAAAGAAAGGGGAATGAAATAAAGTTGACTATGGTCTATGGGTGATGGAGAAGAACCAGTAATAAACTTCACTGACTTACAATTTTACCTAATTGGCTTTAACCATAGTTTGCTAGAGAACCTGTTAGACTGTAGGCTCTTTGAGAATAGAGACTTGCAAGATGGCAGAGTAAAGCAGTGACTTGCTTGAGCTCTCCCCCAAACTCCTCTAAATATCTATAAAAAATGGCTCTAAACTAATTCTAAAGCAGCAGAACCCACAAAAAAACAGAGTGAAACAAATTTCTAGCCAAAGACAGCTTGGATGGTTGATCAGAAAGGTGTATCGTGCCGGGCGGGGAGAAGAGCACAGTTCAGCATGGGTTCGCAGGCTGCAGCAGGCCTGGAGCAGGCCTCAGAGGGCTGAATCGCGGGCAGCTGTGGCAGTTTTCAGGCTTCTCAACCCACGAACGCCAAAGACAACTTGGAAGGTCAGTGGGAAAGTCTGTGATTACAGTGAGAGAGAAGCTAGGTCTCAGTTGAAAGTCCTGAGTGCAGGCTGTGGCTGCCTCCTGAGCTTCTGGCCCGCAGACTGAGGGGGAATCAAGTGGCTGATCAGAGGGGGATTGCAAGGATCTCTCTGCTGGTGCAGGATTCTCTTGCTTTGCTTGTGCTTGGATCTGGATCACAGTTCTGGGTGGCAGTCCTGGGGCGAGGAGGAGCGCTGCTGTGGTAGAGCTTCTAGTGGCTGTGGAGAGGAAACCCTCCTCACAGTTCCAAGACAGAAAAGAGTACTCATAGACCAGAGCACAGGCCAGGAAAGGGGTAAACACCTCACCCTTGATCATAGCACCTTGAAAGAACTGAAAATTTACAGGTGCCTAGAAGTACCTCTGAAAACAGCTGCACAAAACCCCTGAAGCTTGGGACAGTACATTCTTCACACTGGAAACATACCCCTACCTTAACAAAGAGTTTATAACTCAAGTAATTGGCCAAGATCATGAGCAAGCAGTGCAAAAAGAGTCAGACTATATTGTCTTACTTTGGTGACAAAGAAGATCAAAACATACAACCAGAAGAAGACAATGAAGCCAAAGCTCCTACATCCAAAGCCTCCAAGAAAAATATGAATCAGTCCCAGGCCTTAGAAGAGCTCAAAAGGGATTTTGAGAAGCAAGTAAGAGAAGTAGAGGAAAAACTGAGAGTGATGCAAGAAAACCATGAAAAACAACTCAACAGCTTGCTAAAGGAGACCCAAAAAAACACTGAAGAAAATAACACCTTAAAAAATAGCCTAACCCAAATGGCAAAAGAGGTCCAAAAAGCCAATGAGGGGAAGAATGCCCTAAAAAGCAAAATTGGTCAAATGGAAAAGGAAGTACAAAAGCTTACTGAAGAAAATACTTCCTTAAAAATTAGAGTGGAGAAATTGGAGGATAGGGACAATTTGAGAAATCAAAGCACTGTAACACTAATCAAAAGGAATGAAAAAATAGAAGAGAGTGTAAAATATCTCATTGGAAAAACAACTGACCTAGAAAATAGATCCAGGATAGAGAACTTAAAAATTATTGGACTATCTGAAAGCAAAGAGCGTAGACATCATCTTTCAAGAAATTATCAAGGAAAACTGCCCTGATATTTTAGAACCAGAGGGCAAAATAGAAATTGAAAGAATCTATCAATCACCTCCTGAAAGAGATCTCCAAAGGAAAACTCCTAGGAATATTGTAGCCAAATTCCAGAATCCTCAGGTCAAGGAGAAGATATTGCAAGCAACAAGAAGGAAACAATTCAAGTATTGTGGAAACACAATCAGGATAACACAAGATTTAGCAGCTTCTACATTAAGGGTCCGGAGGGCATGGAGTATGATATTCCGGAAGGCAAAGGAGATAGGACTACTAGAGTCACCCACCCAGCAAAACCGAGTATAAACCTTCAGGGTAAAAAATGAAATAGGGGACTTTCAAGCATTCCTGTGGAAAAGACCAGAGCTGAATAAAAATTTGACCTTCAAATACAAGACTCAAGTGAAACATGGAAGAGATAAACAGGAAAGAGAAATCATAAGGGACTTATTAACATTGAACTGTTTACATTCCTGCAGGGAAAGATGATATTTGTAACTCATGAGTCCTTTGTCAGTATTAGGGTAGTGGGAGGGAAAAAAATTATATGTATGTATAGATAGATAGAGGGCACAGGGGGAGTTGAAGATGAAGGGGTGATATCTGGAAAATAAAATTAAGGGGTGAGAGAGGATTATACTGGGAGAAGGAGAAAGGGAGAAGTAGAAGGAGGTAAAATATCTCACGTGAAACAGACAAGAAAAGACTCTTACAGTGGAGGGGAAATGGGGGAAGGTGAGAGGGAATGAGTGAATCTTATTCTCACAGGACTTGGTTTTTAGGGGGGAAGGGGACAAGAGAGCAGGGAGTTGATAGAGGGGAGGGCAGATTGGGGGAGGGGATAATCAAAAGCAAACACTTCTGAGGAGGGACAGGGTCAAAAGAGAGAATAGAATAAATGGGGGGTAGGATAGGATGAAGGGAAATATACTTAGTTTTTCACAACAGGACTACTATAGAAGTGTTTTGCATGACTACACATCTATAACCTGTATCGAGATGCTTGCCTTTTCAATGAGGGTGGGTAGGGAGGGAGGAAGGGAGAAAATTTGTAACCCAAAGTTTTAAAAACACATATTAAAAATAAAAAAAAAGAATAATAATCCCTGGAAAAAAAAGAGAATAGAGACTTAATAATCTTAATCAATCAAGTAATCTTATTAATGAATCCATTAATAAGCATGTGTTAAGTGTCTAGTGTGTGCCAGCCATTGTGCTAGGCCTGAAGATACAAAGACAAGAATTAAATAATCCCTGCCCTCAAGAGTTTATATTCTCTTAATGTTGTACTTCACCTAGAACAATGCCCTACACACACACACACACACACACACACACACACACACACACACACAGAGTAGGTACTTAATCAATGTTGTTGATGATGACCATGATTCTTAAATGCTAGGAAATTGTTGTAGTGTCAGAATCTGAAATTTGCAAAGGAATTTATAGCTCATTCAAGCCACCCTCCAACATTCCTGACTGGTAAGCAATTATCCAGCCTTTATTTGCACACTCCTCACACAACTCCTCTGTTTGGCATTTAAAATCCTTTACAATCTGGCTTAGGATATCTTTCCAGACTGACTTGACATTACTTCCCCTCACCTACTCTGTACTCTGTGTTCCATCAGACTAGCCTAGTTCCTGTTCTCTGGACACAGCATCCCATTTCCCACCTCTCTGTTTTCATTTAGGCTGTCTCCCAGGCCTAAATGCTCTCCCTCCTTACCTCTTCTTTTTAAACTCCCTAGCTCCCTACTACCACACAAAGTCTTTCTTGATACTTCCTGTTGTTTGGGCTTCCTCTGTCTACCCATCTTCCATACTCCTCCCCACCCCCCACCCCTGCCCCCATGACTTTGTATTTCATAGCTTGATAAAATAACACTGGATAGGACCTTAGATTGAGCTTACCTTCCACAAGCAGCCTTAGATATACACATATGTATATCTACACACACACACACACACACACATATAGATGGTACATAACTGTTTTCCTTTTGTCTCCTCTATTAGACTGTGACTTCCTTGAGAGCTGAGACTCTTTTATCTTTCTTCATGTCCCCATCACTTAGTTCAATGCCTGACACACAGTAGGCACTTAATAAATGTTGTTGACTGACTGACCCTTGTAGTCAGCTATGCTTCCACGAGGTGGGAAAAGCCTGGAATGCAACCTGGAAAGGAATGGGATGTGGCTAGCCTGGGTCCCCTCCTTAACTGAAGGTACTGGGATGAGCCATCCAATCAGAGGGAGGGACTGCAGGGGAAGACGGTTTGAATTTGTGTTTTTCGATTTGTGAATTCCAGGGCTGGAGTGAGTTTCAGGATAACAAACTAGAACTTTGTCTAGGAAGTCCAGAGTAAAATATGGAGAGGAGGGCACTCCCACCCTCGTGTCTACCTCTTAAAATCCTTCTTTTCCTTCAAAGGCAGCTCAGTCACTCAGATATTCTGACCCTAAATGATTCAGTGTTTTCCGCTACACCATTACTTGGTATCTACTTCTATGATTATTTATCTGTGTATGTATTGTCTCCCTTGAGAGAATGTAAACTTCTGAAAGGTAGGAATTATGTCATTTTGATCTTCAGATTCCCTAGAGCCTTGCACACAACCAATTCACTCTGGCTCTCATTAATTGGACAACAATAGATTCCTGCCAAAGTACCACTTAATGGTTATTTTTTGGACTCTCCTGACTCAGAGTGAATATAGATAATAATTGTTTCTCTTTTGGCCAGCAACCCTGAGGGTTTTCCCCTCCCACTTTGATTTTTTTTTTTTTTTAAAAGATCCATCCTTTGACTCACTTCTTCAACAGGCCTATTCACTGAATGGGCATCACCTCACTCAAAGTGAGAACTCGGAAAGACCTTAGCTTAAAAAGGCCAAGGACTCCCACTGCATCCTGGGCCATCTCCAGTTTCCTGATCTGGAACCCAGATGGCTCTGGAGGAGAAAGTGAGGCTGATAACTTTACACAGCCCTGCCTGACTCAAATACCATTCAGTTGCAAGTCATCTTCCTGATGTCATGGGCCTCTGCAAGAAGGAAGGACAAACCGCACAACCACAACAAATAATTAATTGATAAATAACTAACAAATGCTTGTAGAATATAAGGGAATTAACAGAAGGCTTGCTATCTTTTTTTGTAGCTATCCAGTTTTAAAAATGAATAACAAAAATGGATTTAAAAAATCACTTTACTTTCCAATAGCTGTTTTTCAATTCAGAGACCATTGAAGTCATACATGCCACCCAATCAGCAGGTAAACTGAAGCAAATGCTCAAGGAGTATTTTTTAATATGATCAGGGAGCAAGGTGCACACTTTCCAAATAGCAAATCCAAAAGGAGTAGAATGGCAGCAGCAACTTTCTTTAAACAGATTCACCTGCTCATCTTTTTTTAGAACTTGCCCTGAAGGAGAAAATGTTTAACTTCCAGTAAGACAATTATCTATCTCCCTAGCAATATTGCCTCAGGATTCAGGGTTTTTTTTTTTTGTTTGTTTCCCCCTCCCCCATAGGAAGCTTTGTTGGAATCTAATACTGTAACAATCTAATGACAAAATGAAGGCATCAGGAGTGATGGACTGATGGGGTAAGCTGATGATCGTTTTCCAAAAATCATAATTTTTCAAAAGTATATTTTTATCTCTTGGTTTCTTGATAAGTAATACAAAGATGATGCTTAGATTTCTTAGGAATGTGTGTGTGTGTGTGTGTGTGTGTGTGTGTGTGTGTGTGTGTTTTGAAATGACTTCATTGATTCAGAATGAAGGAAAGTACACTGAATCCTCAGATAGTCTGAGAATAGCTCTGCTGACAGGTCCCTGAGGGGTTCAGCGAATCTTTTCTCACTATTGGGACCATCGATGTTCTCCAGCTATTCCTCTTCCTCTTCTTTAGGGTTCAGAGCCAATTATGGTGTATTGGCTTTTAGAAACAAAAGATTAGTTATGTGACTTGAGCTGTAACTAGCATAAGGCAAATAGGGCTTTACCCTAGGGCACTGACATTGGGGAAGACTGTATTTATTGACGTGCCAATTGTTCTGAGCTTTGCCTTGTACTCCAAATACTCCAAAGGTACAAGGCAGAACTATACCCAGCTGTCACTATAAGAGTCTCTTTCCCTGAGTTCAGCTTCCATTTTAAGGGTGGCAAGAAGTAGAGGGTTCTGCCTTCTTTGTAGTTCTTCTATCACCAACTGTGTGATAACTTTTCCAGGATGTTGTAAGAGTTCTTTTTTGCTCTATCATGCCCCAGAAACCTCTTCATACTGGAAAATCACTTCCCCCCTCTAAGTCACAGGAGGCAAGCCTGTTGCCAACTTTCAAGGAGGCAAGAAGCAGAAGAACTCTCTGGATGCTGTGCTAGGCTTTGGTGATACAAATACAAAGACTGAAACTATCCATACTCCCAGTGAGTTTACATTCTAATGGGAAAGACAAGTGTATATAAAAATATATACACCAAAAATATAAAGGATATATATTTTTATGGGGGGAGGGGGTAATGTATGTGTGTGCGTGTGCGTGTGTATGGAGTTGTTGTTAAATATACGGTAGTTTGGGAGGGAGGATATTAGCCATTAGGGGGATATCAGGAAAGGCTTTATGCATAAGAGGTGCCCAAACTACATCTTTATAAAGAGAGCAACATTGCCCCTAGTTCTGGGATTTTGCCAGTTTACAGAACATTAGAGTTGGAGACAACTTCTAAGTTCCTTTAATCAGTTGGTCAGTCCAACAAGCATTTATTAAGTGCTTATTGTGTGCCAAGGCCTGTGCTAAGTACTGGAAATACAAATATAAGCAAAAAGAAAGCCAGTCTCTGCCCCCCAAGGAGTTTACATTCTAATGGGGAAGGAAGTTGCAAAGGAGGGAGGAGGAAGGGGAGAATGACGGAGGAGTCCAGATTGCAGCCTGGTGAGAAATGAAGGCATGGCTGGTCTAGGGCATCCTCCTTAAATGGAAATTCTAGGTAGAGGGTATATCCAGGATGTGACTTACCAGGTGGAAGTCATCTTCCAGGATGAAGAGGTTTCTGGGGAATGATAGAACAAAAAGAACTCTTTTACAACATCCTGGAAAATCTGTCACACAGTTGGTGATAGAAGAACTACAAAAATGGAGGAACCCTCTACCTCCCAAAGCAACCCATTCTGTGTCAAGATAGCCTCTAAATGTTAGGAAGTTTTTCCTTATGAGCAAAAATTTGCTTTTCTAGAATGTCTACCCATTGTTCCTAGTTGTACCCACTCAGATAAAGAAGGAAAACAGAGTCAAACCCTTTCTCCAATCCTTAAAGTACTTGATGACAACTGCCACGTTGCTTTTCTTCTCTTCTCTAGGGTAAATGTCCCCAGCTCCTTGAGCCAATTGTCTTATGGCTTGACCTCCTGCCAGGTGCAATTTACAAGGTTGCAAATGTACACTCAACTTAATAACCATAACTTCCTGACAATGGACGCCTTGTTGAGTAGTGAATCCTTCAACATTTAAAGTGTTCAATGAGAGAATAGATAGTCATCTATCAGGGAATGTTTTAGGACAGATTCCTGCATTGGTTGGGAGGTTAGATTAGGTGACCTCTGATATTCTATGAGACTATTTCTTCATTAATTCTTCAGAAACAGAGTGCTCTCCACACAATGAGCCAACAATGAATGTTATCAACTGACTTGTCTATTACCTACATCAAAGGGCAAGAGAAGGCAAAGAAGGTAGTAACAGCCAGTTGATATACCTGATTCTTCGCTAGAGACAGCTGGTGGCCCAGTAGATAGCGAACTGGTCCTGGAGTCAGGAAGTCATTGTTCAACCTTGTCTGACACTTTGTGATTCCCTACCTCTCTCACCCCCTGCCTCCTCCCCAGGACCATAGCACATCAAAATTGTTCATAGTGTTGAAAATAGTGAGTGAAAATAGTGGAGTGGTTTGTCATTTCCTTCTCCAGTGGATTAAGGCAAACAGAGGTTAAATGACTTGCCCAGGGTTACATAGCTAGTAAGCTTCTGATACCAGTTTTGAACTGAGGTCTTAATTAAGTCTGACTCCAGACTTATCACTCTATCCACTGAGCCACCTAACTGCCTCCAAGGAAAAAAGAGATTAATTGACTGTCACACAGCTAGAAAGGATCAGGAAGACTTCAGTTCAAATCCAAACACATACTTACTAACTATTGAACCTGGGCAAATCATTTAACTTCTGTTTGTCTTAATTTCCTAAACTGTAAAATGAGGATAATAATAGCACCTGCTTCACAGGGTTGTTGTGAGGATCAAATGAGATGATTGTAAAAAGCACTTAGCACAGCATCAGGCACTTAGTAGGTACTTAATTGATTCTCTTCCTTTCCTTTCCCCCCATCCACCACAAGCAAAGAGTACAATCTAACAGAAGGGGTCTGCTGCCTTCCTGGGTGATGTATGCAAGATGTAATAGAGAATTTCCCAAGATTCATCAAACTTGACAATTACTACACACTTCACATGTACACAATGATACTTACCAGAAGAAAGCTAGATAGCACCACCAAGGATTGGGAGCAAGCAACTGAGGACATTTGGGACACAGATGGCATTGGCATCATTGCTGCTGGTGGAACATAAGGGCTTAAATACAGGAGAGAAAAGAAGATTAGGGAAGTGATGGTTGAGATAATATCTGAGTATGGGTCTAAAATTTCCATTGGTCCTATGTACCTAATTCTGAGTTATAGGCTGCAGAGGCCAAAGCTACTTTCCCTGACCTCATACCCTCACACCTGCCACCTCATACCCATCCTTATCAATCTTATCCCCATCCCACTCTACCTTGACCTTCAATTGTGCCCTCTCAACCCCTCTTCTATTATAAAACACTACCTTTCATTTTTGCTGTTGTTTGTCCTTTCAGTCATATCCAACTCCCTGTGACCCTATTTGGGGTTTTCTTGGCAAACATACTTCAGTAGTTTGCCATTTCCTTCTTCAGCTTATTTTACAGATGAGGACAACCCTGAAACAAACAGGTTTAAGTGACTTGCCCAAGGTCACACGGCTATTAAGTGTCTGAGGTCAGATTTAAACTCGGGAAGATGAGTTTTCCTGACTCTAGGCCTGGTGCTCTATCCATTGTGCCATTTCCTGTATTTTCCTTGTGCCCCTCCCCCCCCAAGTAAGTTAATTGAGGACAGGAATTTTCATTTTTGTTTTTGGATCTACCTGTGCCTGATACACAATAAGTGTTTAATAAATAAAAATAAATAAATACATAAATATTTAATAAATACTTGATGAATTGAAGTCACTTGAATGGAGAGAGGGAATTGTAAACCTGTTTAGTGGAGTTTCAACCGCCTCTGGGTGCTCCTTCTCTCAAGGATTTCCTTCCCATGAATTGGCCCCTGGCACCTTTTAGGTAGCTACTATGTATGCTGACTACCCTGAAAGGCTTGCCTGAAGTAAATACATAGATAAATATAAATATAATATCCACCCTCTCCGAAACCTAGTGAGTGCTTCAAAGCCAGATAATTGCTGAACTTTGAGATAATGAGCAGATGCTGAGTTCAATTAAGGACTATTTGCCCAATCACTAAGGGAGCCTTTTCCACTAATTTTTGGAGTTAGTAGGCCAAGTCTGGGGACTGATCATTTAAAATTGTCAACCGGGGGCACAGTCACAACGAGGAAGAGGCAGGGTTTGCTTCTGCTAACACTTTTGCAGTTGTCATAGTCACTGGAGCAGTGGTGTTTGAACAGAAGGGCCCAGGGGAAAGCGTGAGCTTCAACTAGGAAAAGATCAGTCCCCTTAAGCAGATTCTTTTTTGCCCCCAAGCTAACATAGCAGCTTGGAGATCTAACCCTCTGTGTCTTTGCACAGAAAAGTGTGTGAATTATATTGCAGAATAAAGGACTCTTTACTGTGTTTCCTGGAATTTGTTGTTTTTTTTTTTTTTGAGAAGTCTTTGAGTCTTCCTTCAAAGGAGGAGAGATTTAAAAAAAACAACCCAGAACTGGCATCGGCAGGGCATAGTTTGCAACAAACCATTGCACGCCCTAAGTAATACCAAGGGGATGAGAGCTTTGCTGTGTATTGGATTAAGTTGAAATAGTTTTCATATCCCTAGAATCCATCTGGGCCTTACATATCCCAAGGGAAGTTTCTAGGCAGTCTCAGGTGTTTATGTTCTTAGTGTCAGCCTAGGAACTATTTTTCTTAGATTGTTCTGTAAGAAAAGAGGAAAAGGATGATTTCTAAGAGACATTGGAAAGACTTAAACTGATGCAGAGTGAGGTGAGCAGCCCCAGGAGAAAAATTTATACTATAACATCAATATTATTAAAACAAACAGTTTTGAAAGACTTAAAAGCACTGATCAACAAAATAATCAACCATGATCCTAAAGGCCTCATGAGCAGACATGTTGAACTAATATGCAGAATGAAAAATGCATTTTTGGATACAACCAATATGAGAATGTTTTGCTTGGCTATTTGAGTAACTTTCCTGTGTGTGTTTTTTTCTTCAGTAGAGTTGTTTATAAGGTCCTTGAAGGCAAGAACTGTTCAATGTGTTATGTTTGGATTGTTTGTTTTTTGGGGGGAGTATTATCTGTTCCAAAGATCTAACAAAGAACTCAGTACACTGTAGGTGCTCAATATATTCCAGATGAATGAATTAATGAGTTTATGCATTATTTCATTTGATCCTTACAATCTGTGAGGTATATACTACAGGTACTTTGAGGAGGGTTGATATATATATGGGATCTGGGTCTATGCTTTCATCAGTGGGTAGGATTTTTCACCTGCTAACAAAGAAAAACTTCCAACATTGATGAAAAATTAGTATCTGGAGTGTAACAAAGTCTTAGAGAGTAGCTGGGGGCATTGAGAAATTAAGTGACTTAACACATTGCTATATAGCAAAGAAGTATCAAAGTCAGGACTTGAACCCAGATCTTCCTAATTCCAAGGCTAGTCCTCTATCCATCAATCCATACTACCTCTCTCAGGGAATATGATTTTGGAGTTGAGGAAATTGAAACCGAGAGAGGTTAAGTAACTTGCCTGTGGTCACATAGCTGGTAAATGTTAAGAGGCAGAATTCAAACCAAGATATTTCCTGACTCTTAAGTCTAGAAAGCTTTCCAATATACTAAAGGCAGCTAGGTGGCACAGTAAATTGAGTGCTGGAGGGCAGCTAGGTGGTGTAGTGGATAGAGCACCAGCCCTGGAGTCAGGAGGACCAGAGTTCAAATCCAGCCTCAGACACTTGATACTTACTAGCTGTGTGACCCTGAGCAAGTGACTTAACTCCAATTGCCTCACCAAAAAAAAAAAAAATAGAGTGCTAGACATGGAGTCAGGACAACCTAATTTTGACTCCAATCCTAGTCACCTAATAGCTGTTGGACACTGGACAAGTCACTTAACCTCTCACAGGCTCAGTTCTTCATCTGTAAAATGGAAGTAATGGGATCTCCCTCACAGGCTTGTGAGGATCAAATGAGATAACATGTACTGTACTGTGCAAACCTTAAAGCATTTTTTTGGTTGTTGTTCAGTAGTTTCAGTTGTGTCTGACTCTTCCTGACCCCATTTGGGGTTTTCTTGGCAGAGATACTGAAGTGGTTTACTGTTTCCTTCTTCAGCTCATTTTACAGGTAAGGAAACTGAGGCATACAGGATTAAGTGACTTGCTCAGGGTCACACAGCTGGGAAATGTATGAGGCCAAATTTGGATTCAGTTCCTCCTGACCCCAGGCCTGGCACTCTCTCCAAGGTGCCTAGCTGCCTCTGAGATAGTAGTATATATAAAGGGCTTTGCAAACCTTAAAGTGCTACGTAAATGTTAGCAATTATTATGATTTCCTAGAGACAAGAGAAATGCTAAACACAAAACCCTTGCAACTGCCTATTGATAGATTTAAAGCAGGATTCAGGAAGGGAGGTTGAGATTGCTGAATAATCATTGCTACATTTCACCTCAGCTCTGCACTGTCTCCCAAAAGTCCATGTCTGCTGGCCATTCAGGCCAGACTTTAGGTTTTTCCTCTTATCAGTAGTTGTCTTCTCTGAGGCAGAAACTTCCTCTGCTGCTGATACGCTCCACCCAGTGGAGCCAGGACTCCAGAGCCCTTAAACTCATCTTGAGGTCAGTGTTTGATTACCTATACTCAAAGAAGAAACACAAAACTGGAGGTTGAGACTCAGTCACTTCTAACTGAGCCCCACTGTTTTTGCTGCCACATGCTACCCCTCTCTGGAAATCCCAGAATTCCATGATACCTCCTAGAAGGTTGAAGGAAGGGAGCGAGGGGCAGAATCATTTTAAAGATCTAATGAGTGAGTCATGGACACTTTCTACTCAAAAGGTAATTAGGGAATTGCTCTCTCTTCCCCAAAGTGTACAAGAGAGGAGCTAGTACATATAGTCAACCAGAAGCAGGCAGAGAGTCTCTGAACTTTCTCTGTGCAACCATACAGATTAAAGAACAAAAACTAAGGCTCAGAGAGGTTTCTTGACTTGACCAGGGTAACACTGATGATACATGCCAAAGTCAGGATATGAACCCCAGTTCTCACCTCATTCAGAATCAAAGAGTTTTAGAGTCCAAAGGAATCTCAGTATCTACTCCAATTCTAACACACAGAGATATAACAGAAAGAGTTTTTGTTAGTTTGGGAGTGGAGGATCTGATTTGACTCCTGCCTCTGCCTCTAAATATGTAACATTGGGCAAGTCACTCTACCTCTTTGGGTCTCAGTTTCCTTTTTTGTAAAATGAGGTTTAGCTACATGACTCCAACATCCTTTGCAGCTCTAAGTCTCTGTTCTAATATATATCTATATATACCTATATCTATATATATATGTGTGTGTGTGTGTGTGTGTGCATATGTACATATGTGTGTATATACACACACATATATACATATTTATAGATGTCTACTTATATTTGTACATACCATTTCCCCTGATTAGAATGTAAGCTCCTTGAGGGTAGGGATTGTTTCTTTTTTCTTTTTCTTTTTTTTTGTCTTCCTAGCACCTAGTACACAGGTGCCTAATAAAGGCCTACTGCTTGATTAATTCATCTTTCCCCTTCCCATTATACCAAGTTGCCTCTCACTATACCATACTGCCTTTGTTGGTGTTGTTCAGTCATTTTTAGTCAAGTCTGACTCTTCCTGACCCCACTTGGGGCTTTCTTGGCAAAGATACTGGAGTGGTTTGCCATTTCCTTCCACAGCTCATTTTACAGATTGGGAAACTGAGGTTAACAGGATTAAGTGATTTACTTAGGTTTCATCATTTTGACAGAAAGATACTCTCCAGTCTCACTATATTATGACTCTTCTAGTAAGGAATATTACCAACTTAGACCCTTGACAAAGGATATTTAATTATTAAAAGTATCACAAGTCTTATCTAGTGCAAACACATTCTTGGGGCAGAAACTCTGAAGTGTCCAAAGTAAGTGCAAGATTAGCATTGAATAAAAGCATTATAATGAAATGTGACATAGTAGAAAGAGTGAAAACCTGGGAGACAGGATATTACCTGGGTTTTGGTCTTGGCTCTGTCACTAACTTCATGACCTTGTGTCAGTTTCCTCATCTGTAAAATGAGGGGGCCGGAGGATCTTTTAGTTCTAAGAGTCTACGTATGATTCTTCATGTGGCAAAATTGGCTTTTCTCAATTTTAAAGTCCCTTAAACACTAGTTTCCAGGTATAATTTTTTAGAAGCTCATGGTTATATGGGAGGCTGTTAGTGTTTCCTTATTCATTTTTAGCTTGAGGACTCCATGCCACACATATTAAACATCAAGGGCTGTGGCTTTCCCAAAGGAAGCCTCTATGCTGGCTTTGGTTGACTCTCTTTTCCTATTTCAATTTAATTCCTTTCCCGAGCCTTATTTTAACAGCATAAATTCTCCCACCTTACCTCTTTCACTGCTTTTTGTTGTTGTTGTTAAATAAATATTTGCCACACTAGATATAGTACCAACTTTTCCATCCTTATAGAGTTTGAGAGGAAACTTAAGGTTGTTTTCTGCAGGATAGTGGGTGTATATATGGTTTAGAAAATAGTAACATTGTTAGGGACAGGAGCTAATATAAGGACCTAGAGTTCTTGTGTTTGTTTGTCTTAAATGAGGCAGTGTGGTGCAGTGGAAAGAAATTGGACTTAAGAATCAGAAAATCATCCCTGATGTTTGCTAACTATGTGATTGTGTTAGTCATTTCATCTTTCTGCCTTTAGTTCCCTCATCTCTAAAATGGGTATAATAATGCCACTACTATATACTATGAGGCTAAGTGGTTTGTTGTTGTTTATCCTTCTTTCTGGAAAAGGACCAATGACTTCAGGAGAGTGATGTCTTGACTTGCGAGTGAATTGGATTTAAGTGAGGCAGAGCTGTGCAGTCATCAGCCCCACTCCCTCCTCCAGTCATCAGAGTCCAGTGGCAAGACATAGGTCAGGATGACTGGGGATGCCCCAGGATGCAGTGGGAAACCGTGGCCTTTATAACCTAAGGTCTCAGTTTGCCTGAGGCAAAGCCCTGACAGAATGGTACAATACGTCAGTCAACAGCTATTTATTAAGCACCCTACTATGTGTCAGACAAAGATCTAAAGATTAGAGAAAGCAGTGTCCAATTCCCTCTAACATTTACTACTTATTTGGCCTTGGGCAAGTCATTTAACTGGTCAACAAGCATTTATGGAGTTCTTACCACATTCCAGGCTCAGTGTTAAGGGTTGGGAATATAAATACTTGCAAAATGATAAACTGTCTTTGCCCTTATTCTAATGGGGAAGACAATACATAAAAGGAAACTGAAAAGTGCTGGGGGCAGGTGGGAGGGGGAGACAAAGAAGGAACCCTGATAAGGGCCTTTATGGAGAAAACGAGTTTAGCCTGGGGAGGAGAAAAGAAGAGGGCTGACCTGAGCGTCCTCCTTAAATGAAAGTTCTGGAAGGAACCATCCAACCAAAGAGAGGGGTTCCAGGGGCAACCATACTTCCAAGGTGTGGATTCCGAGGCTGTTGTGGTCTTCCAGGATGAAGTTTCTGGGCACGACAGAAAAGTCCAGAGAAGTGTATGTGGCCTTCTTTAACTTTCTTGAGCTTCAGTTTCTTTATCTTTAAAATGATAGGGTTGACCCTTCTTATCAATACAAGGATCTAAGACATCTCCAAAGGCCTCGTGATGGAAAATGCTATCCACATCCAAAGAAAGAACTATGGAGTTTGAATGCAGATTGAAGCATAATATTTGCTATTTTTTTTCTTCTGTTGTTTTGTTTCTTCTTTCTGGTGGTTCCTTCTATTGGTTCTAATTCTTACTTACGATATCACTGATGTGAAAATATGTTTAATAGGAATGTATATGTATATCCTAAAAAAAAAAAAATGAGAGGGCTGGATTAGATGGCCTGAAGGATTTTGTGAGGATCAAATGAGATAATCAGTCTATCCACTAAGCATTTATTAAGCACCTACTATGTGCCAATCCAACTGTATTGTGTTTGCAAATACAAAGAATGAAATAATCCCTGTTTCTCTAGGAGCATGCATTCTACTGGGGGCTACAACTTGTACAAATATTAGGTTATATAGAATAAAAACAAAGATACAAGGTAAAGTTAAAAAAGAAACAGACTAACAATTGGGGAGATCAGGAAAGGCTTTCTAGGGAAGGCAGTGCTTGGTGTTATAATATGTGTGAAATATTTTTAAAACGATTTCAGGTTAAATAAATATGAGCTTTTGTTACTTATTCAGAACATAGTCAGATTGTGTCAGGTAAGAGGGTTATAAAAATGAGATAGTTATAGAATCCAACTCTACTGGCAGTGACCTTGTTTAGTCATGGGCTCCAAAACCTTCTTTTCGTGAAGAAACTGAGGCCCATAGAAGTTAAGTCATTTGCCCAAGGTACTTTTTGTCATTTGCAGTGGAGTGGGAAGAGTACTAGGTCTGGAATTAAGGACATCTCTGTTCTAGTCCCTTCTTACCTTTGTGAAGTTAGGTAGGATTGTTAGTGCAGTGTGATTCTGGCACCAGAGAATCCGAGTTTAGTCATTCTCTGTCATTTACTTTCTCTAGAGTAACAAGACTCCAAAAATCATGTAACCTCTCTGATCTTCAGATACCTCAGCTGTATAATGAAAGAGTTAGCTTAGTTGACCTATTTTAGTCCCTTCCAGTTCAGGATCCTATCATCACAATTCCTATGATGTCATATTTCTGAGCCTCAATTTCCCTATCTGTAAAATGAGAATAATAATGACAAGGTTATTATGATCATCAGAAGCTCTGCATACATGTCAATTATTATCATTATTACATAAATTTCAAACAAATTACTCCCTCTTTATAGATTCTTAGAATGTTTCTTTTTTTATGACTTTTTTATTTTTGGTCATGACTTATGATTTGATCAGTATGGAAACTCTCTCCAAGATGCAGACAGATAAGAAACTAGTCTGTAACTCATAGTCTTAGAGATTTATGTTGTTACACTGAGAGGTTAGATGAAATATAATAAAATATGTAGCAATCTGTAACTATTCACACTGGAAAAACAAAATGGATGAAAAACATATAGCCTCATGTGCAGCTATATAGTTAACCAGTTGAATGTATATCTTAAACTAAAATACATATTGATTCATCTGACACTGATGATTCACTAACCCTAACCCAAAATTTATTTGGAGGGAAAGATTGGCTGGATTGCATTTGGAAAATTGCAGTCCATTCAGTGGTCCCAAACAGTTGGCCATCCCTTTATAACTAGTATTTTTCAGTTAGAGGGAGAAGAAATGGAAGCAGTGTCAGATTTTATATTCTTGGGGTCAAAGATTATTGCATACAGCAACTACAGCCATGAAATTAAAAGATGCTTGTTCCTTGGAAGGAAAGCTATGACAAATCTGGACAGCAAACTAAAAAGCAGAGATATTACCTGGCTGACTGACAAATGTCCATATGGTCAAAGCTATTGTTTTTTCAGTAACAATGTATGGCTGTGAGAGTTGGACTATAAGGAAACCTGAGCACTGAAGAATTGACACTTTTGAATTGTGATGCTGGAGAAGACTTGAGAGTCACTTGGACAGCAGGGAGATCAAACCAAACAATACTTAAAGACATTAATTCAGGCTATTCACTGGAAGGTCAAATACTGAAGCTAAAGCTTAAATACTTTAGCCACATAAAGAGAAGATGGAACTCATTGGAAAATACCCTGATGTTAGGAAAGATTGAAGATAAAAGGAGAAGGGGATGCCAAAGGATGAGATGGATAGGTAGTATCATGGAAACAACATCATGAGCTTGGACAAGCTTGAGAGATAGTGGAGGATAGAAGGGTCTGGCCTGCTATGATTCATGGGATCATGAAGAGTCAGGCATGACTGAACAACAAACAAGAAACATTTTTCAGTTAAGAATGCTAAATGGTTACAAACCATAACACAAGATGAGGAATAACTAAAAAGACAATGGAAAACTGTGCAGTGCGGACACGAGTAGGTTGTAGTACATTACCAACTCATTAGAATTGCCATAAAGGGCATGTGTGACTGGAAAGGGAGGAAGGTCTGTCTATCAGATGGCAAAAATGAAAGGCCACAAATAGGACAAGGAGTACATGGATGCTCCTGATGTATTAAAAGAACAAGAAGAAGGTGACAAGTATATTGATTAGGTAAATTCTTAGAGGAGAATTTACTAGAAAGTATGGATAAGATTAGGAAGGAAATAAGCATTTGTTAAGTACCTATGCTCTAGGCATTTTCTAAATATTAAATCATTGGATCCTCACAACAATTCTGTGAAGTAGGTGCTATAAATAGCCCCATTCTATAGTTGAGGTAACTGAGGCAAACAGAGGTTAAGTGAGCTGCCCAGGGTCACATAACTAGTAAGTTTCCAAGGCTGGATTTGAAGTTAAGTCTTCCTGACCCCACACCCACTGCTCTATTCACTGTACCATCCAGCTGCCTAGGATAAAAAGCTTTAGTAGGGCCAGGATCTGCACTGGTGGAGGAAATACTCAAGTAGATGAAATCATGCAACCACTAAAGGGCTACCCAGTTATTAGTGGAAGAATCAGTTATCAGTTAATCAATTATTAGTGTCAGACTCATGCTCCTTAAGTCCCAGTCCAGTGTTTTTGGTCCTACCTTCCCTCCCACTAATTTAATCTATGTGAGTATAAAGCTATAGAAAATATAAACATTTTTAAAGTTAATTTTTTTTGTTGTTCAGTTGTTTCAGTCATGCCCAACTTTCCATGACCCTATTTTTGAGGTTTTCTTGGCAAAGATCCAGAAGTGCTTTTCCATTTCATTCTCCAGTTCATTTTCCAAATGAGGAAACTGAGGTGAACAGGGTTAAGTGACTTGCCCAGGGTCACACAGTTAGTAATTTTCTGAGGCCAGATTTGAACTCAGGAAGATTCATCTTCCTTACTTCAGGCCCAGCACATATTATTTTACAGACTTTATCAAATTAAGCAATATATATTGCCTATAAAACTGATCAGAATGTTTAGACTGTAGCATGGCATAGTGCACAGAGCGATGATTTGGACACAGGAGGTCTACATTCTAATCAAGTCAATGTAGCTTGGTACCTGTGTGACTCTGGGCAAGTCACTTCCCTTCTGCCCTTAAGGTCCCTTCCAGTGCTGACATTTTATCATCCTATTCTGATTTGGAGATTTGTATCTAGCACCCTAGTTAGGCCCACTGGTAATTTCATTCTTTGGATTCCTATTTGCATTCTCCTGGAATTTCAGTGTCTTGTTGGGTTTTAAGAGGAATCTGAAAAACTGAAACCACCAGCTTTAGTCCAGCAAGTAGTCCCAAGTGATTCCCTTGAAATGGAGCCCTAGCCCCAATCCAAATGGACCAAAGTTTGGGCCAGGTTTTCCATTTTGCGAGAGTACTGTGATATAGCAGAAAAGAGTTTGGGATCTGAAGAGAGGGGGAGGGCCTGGATTTTCTATCCAGGGTTCCCAGTAAACTAGTTGTGTGATCTTGGGCCCATCACTTCCCCTCCCGAAGGGCCTTGGTTTCCTCATTTGTGACACGAAAGCGTTTGTACTAACCAGCCTCTATGGCCCCTTCCAACTCTAAATCCTATGGTCTTCTCCAGAATTTTTAACAAACCCTAACTGCTCTGACTCTTTGGTTTAGAGCAAAAATCCTAAACAGTGTTCGAATGCTCCCCCGGTTTCAGGTTTCACGAGAGGAGGTTAAGAGCCCAACTCTACCTCTGAGGCTCAGCTTAGTTTAAACAGGCAGCCAGCAGTTTGTGAAACGCCACAAAAAGCAGTCGTACATCCATTCACAAGGGGACACAAAACGCCGAAGTGGAGAGAGAGGGCGCATAGGAATTTTCTAGGGGGCCCAGATAGACGACATTCACACTTATTGCAAGCCCTCTTTCTCCCTAAAGACTTTTCTCTTTTCCTGGCTTGGCTTCCCTCCCCGTTCCTCCTTGGTACTAGCCAGAATTAACAGCAACAACAACAAATTTTTTTTTAAAGGCAGAAAGAAGAGTTGAAAAGAGCGCCAAGAAGTGTCTAAAAGGAACTTAAAAAAAAAAGAATAATAAAAAACACACATTAAACCAGTCCTAGTGTAGCACATCATTTTCAGACTGAGATGCCTTCTAGGATCCAGGAGCAGAAAGGTCTGTTCTTAAATGCCTTGCTGCTGTAGATGGGCATCTTGAGAACAACTCATTTCTGAGCACAAAATGTACAGCAATGGTCTTGGGAAATGAGGAGCATCAGGAAAAAAATATTCTCAGGAAAGTTTAAGTTGGAAAGGGGGAGGGACTGGGGCTGGAGCTGGGATAGCGGATGGGACAAGGGCAAGGGCAAGGGCAGGGGCAGAGGGTAGGGGGAGGAGGAAAGGGGGTGTGTTGCAAAGGGGCTTCCCAGAGCCGCTCACAGTTAAGAGAAATCAGGAACTGTTTTGACCCCTCCTGGTGAGCTCGAGTTACAAAGGTAGGCGGGCAGGCGGGCGGTTGGGAGGGGGGCTGGGGGAGAGTGGACTGACCTGGGCCCTCAGAGTGCGCGGCAGGGGAAGGGTTAAAGGGAGACTGACCAGCCCGCGGTGCTGTGTATCTGCGGACATGATGGAATGTTTATTCAGTATTCAGATTTCCTGTTTAAGTGTCTGGATTTCCTGAAATCCTTGCTATCAACCCGAAGGTTATCCACTGAGCAGCGTGGTTGGGTGGTGGGTTTCCACCCACCCCCCTCCTTTCTCCCTCTCTTTTCCTTTCTTTTTCCCTCCCCCTGCTCACATGGTCGATTTTTCCTTCCTGCTAGTTCTTCTGAGTTTTAGTGCCTACTTACCGTGCGGGGCATTAATGGGCATAAAGCCCCACTTGCAGTAGCCTAAGCTCTCAGGATAACCGTCCTTTGGAAGCGAGTTTAATATCCGACCTAAGAACACACCACTTACACATACACACGGGGGAGAAGTATTGCAGAAACATGGTGTGCTTCGGCTGCTAGGGGGACGTTGAGTTTTAACCCAAGATGGAATAATGATGGATTTAGCTTGGATGCCAAAGCTTGAACTGAGAATACAGATGCACAAGTCCTGGTGAGTTACAGGGTAAGGGGGCGGGAGGTGTAGGGGAGGGAGGGAAGCCCAACTGGGATATGATTGTAGGCGTTGAAAAAAGCTGGTGAAAGGGAATATTTTAATATATTTTTTCAAGTATTCCCCAAATAAGCAATCAGAAAGCTTCCAAACTCATCAGCAATGGAGTTTTCCCACAAGTGCGTGAGGCTCCAGAAACAAAACTCTGAAAGGCTTCACCTCTGAATTAGTTGACAGCTGTTTTTTCCTTTCCATAGTCTGATTAGCCCGGACAGGAATGTTTTCCAGTCTTTGCCCCGGCAGCTGAGGAGAAAGAACTATGGGAGTGCATTGTTTGTTTTCTGCTCCAGAGATCCCCCATCCCTGTAGCAGATTCCCAGAGGTGTTGATTTAAAAGCTAGACACAGGATTGTAACTTCTTGAAACCGACTTGCATTTTGTTGAATGTTGTTTGGGATGACTTGGGAAGTAGGTTGTTTTTTCCCTCTTGCAATTTATTGAAATTTTAAATTTTCAATTCAATTATATGGACTTTTAAAAATAACACCACACACCCAGTCTATTGTTTTAAGTTTATTCTTAAATTGCTGGTGCAATCACTTGCTCTTGATGATTTCTTTTGTAAATTATGCATGTTGTCTCTGAATAATGAGTTGAATGCTCTCAAATGCATTGTGATAGATTTTTTTTAAATTGCGTTTTCTATCTGAAGAACTAGGTTCAAATGCTGACTCTGCTGTGTACTTAAACTCTGTGACCTTTGGTCAAGTCATTTCACTTCTTAGGGCCTCAGTTTCCATCTCTGTAAAAGGAAGAGGTTGTCCTAAAAAAATCTTGAAAGCCTCTTTTTGTTCTAAAGCATAGAGTTATATGATTTGATCATAAATTTGAGCCTATGTGTCATTAGTTTGATCTCTGGATCTGGGGTTCTTAACCTTTTTGGGTCTTGGACCCTTTTTGCAATTTGAGAAAGCTTAAGGACCCCTTCTCAGAATGTTTTTAGATGCACAAAATACAATACATAGGATTATAAAGGAAACCATTTATGTTGACATAAAATTGTCAACATTTTTTTTTAAAGTTCACAGACTGGATGAAGATTCCCTGCTCTAGAAGAATCCAGTTCAATTCCCTAAGCATTAATTAAATGCCTACTTTGCAAAGCACCACCTGGGCACTAGGGAGATAAAGACAAAATGAAGACCAGTCTGAATTTGCCCAATGATGCCTTAGGCATAGTCATACAATTAATAATTAAGTGGGAAGTTGCCTGAGTGGTATATTTTCTTGCAGTCAACCAGATTATTTTTGGCAAAATTAATTTGGGGGATAAATTTGGGGTAATGTGTTGCTGGGGAATGCTTTGATATTGTACAATGTATTCATCTTTTATATAATCCTTGTCTCATGTAATCTTAACTTACTGGGAAAACCTAAATATGCTGCCTTTGAAAGAGCATTTTTATAGATTCAACTGGAGATGAGGGTGTTTCCCTGAATGTTTGATATTAAAATCACAGAATGTTAGAGTTGCTGAGACCTTAAGAACATCAGGTCTATTCCCTATTTTAATTTGGTGAAGGAAATTTGAGCAGAGAGGAAAAATAATTCACAGGGTCATAGGTATAGAACTGGAGGGGCTTTAGAAGCTGAATCCAATCCCTCATTTTGCAGATGAGGAAACTGAGGCATAGAAAGGTTAAGTGACTTTCCCAGGGTCACATGAATAACTAGTATTAGCACCGAGTTGAGAACCCAGGTCCTCTGGTTGAATCTTAGTCTATTGTATCTTCTGTGCCATCCTTTGATTATGTAACTCTGGAGCTAGCCATAGAAGCTCTTTTCCCAGTGTCATAATATACCAAGCATATTGAGATATTTCATGACTTCAGTTTTGCTGTAGGGAAGTGCTCCTGTTCCAGCCCTTGATACTGACGGGGATGTTGAGTCTTTATCATTTAACAGTCTTTTTAACAGCCTCTTTGCAAACAAACAAGCAAAAAATCAAAATGCAACACCACTCAATACAAAATTTTAATGAAGTTCTGGGTTTTACCTATAAAACCTATAGATGAATCTAAAAACTAAATTTTGTGGCTTATTACAGAGGAAATTACTTTATTCAGTGCTTTCAGTGAAAAACATACACTGCAGAGAGTCCACAGAATGGCACTGTCCCAGAACATAATGTACCATATGACGTTCTCTTGATTTTCAGTCCTCGTGTTTCTTGTAAAAGAAGCATCTCTTCTTCCCTCCTCCCTTCCCCAATCCGTGAGATAACTGAATGACTGACTATTCATATTTAGCTTGTGAGAATGTTGGAGAGAAAAGGACATTTTTACATCCAAAATTTGGACTGCTTCTTTTGAGCAACATTGGGAAATTCCAAGTTTCTGCATTTCCTCTGTCCTCACTAGGCATGGTAGAGCAGATTTTCAGAAATAGACAGAGCTTTAGGATACCTAGGGAGGGTATGTTTGAATTCAAATTGGTAAATCAAAGATCTCAGGACCCAGCTGGTCTCTTCAAGCTAAGTTTAGGTGACAAATATCTTGGAGGTGAGGAGGGATTGGGAGGGAGAAAAGATTAAGAGTGGTGGTGAACAGCAATTAGTTTTCCATTTTTCCTTTGGCCTTTGCATAGAATAGAATACTCAGTTGGAAGTCTAAAGACCCAGGTTCAAATCTTAATCCTTACTGCGCATGTAATTTTTAAGCAATTCATTTCAATTCAGCAAGCAGCTACTAAGTGTAAAAGCACTGTGCTGGGGATATTCCCAAGACTGACTATATCACTCTCCAATAAATACATCCAATAAATACATCTCCAATAAATACACTCCTATTACTTTTAGAGTCAAATATAAACTCCTCTGTTAGGTATTTAAAACTCTTCAAAACTAGGACCCAACCGACTTTTCCATCCTATTGACACATCACTCTACATTCATATATACTATGGTTCGGCCAAACTGACCTTCTTACGGTTCCTTATGCATTATACTCAACACTCTGCCATCTCTTTACCTTTGCATTGGCTGTTCCCCATGCCTGGAATTCACTTCCTTTTTTCCTCTGCCTCTTGGAAACCCTTCCTTTCCTTCAAGTTGCAGCTCAGCCACCATTTTCTACACAAAACAATTCCTGATTTCCCCAACTTCTAGTGCCTCATTGTCCCCAAATTAGTTTGTATCTTTTGTATATATCTCTATACATATTTGTCTCTCCAGGCTAGACTGTAAGCTTCATGAGAATAGGAACTCTTTCCAGGATACCATGCAAAGACTAAAGAGTTTTTTGATGGAAAAATTAAAAAACTAACTGTTGTTCAAGACCACTCTTTTCTCCTTTCCCATCTCTTCCCACCTCCAAGATTTTTGTCTTTGTATTAATCAACAAGGATTTATTAAGCACTTACTATGTGCTGGGTCCTATGTGAGGCACTGGAGATACAAAGACAAAACAAAGGAAACAATCTTTGCCTTCCAGGAGTTTACTCTAAGAAGGGATGACATGCAGTCAGATAAATAAGCACTACATACATACAAAGTAATATAAGATAATTTCAAGATGGGACCAACAAATGAGTGAGATGAGGGGAGGCCTTTGATAGTCACAGCATCTGAGCTGTATTGTGAATAGAGATTTTAAGAATCTGAGATGGAGAGAATGGATTCCAAACTTCACCTGTAAAATGAAATAGTTAGGATAATCTCTTGTAACTTTGAATCTTATGAATCAGTAACTAAATTTCCTGGACTCTCTCTCTCTCATTCCCCCCCCTCATATATTTCCCCCCTCTCCTGCCTCACAGGCATCAGGAACCCAGACATCAGAAGGAGGCACCATTTTTTTCTTTCTGGAGGATTCCAAGGAGGATCCTCAGATAAGCCATAATAAATCTCAAAAAATCCAAGGACTTCATTTTTGGAACCAGTGATCTAGAAGGGAGGCTTAGAATCCTAGAACCTCATTTTATTTATGGGAAACTTGAGGCTTAGAGGGTTTAAGTGACTTGCTCAAGATTACCTACCCAGCTAGTTAGAACCAGAGCCAGAATGAGAATGTGGTCTTTTTTTTCTTTCATTTTAAAAATTATGAACTTAAGAAACACTAAATCAAATGAGCATTAACATATACATACGTTGTAGAACAGGAGAGGATTGTACATGAAACTGTGAATCCCTATGATGTAGAGTTTGCTTTTCTTTTAAAAATATATTGTAAATTCAGAATGTAACTTTCAAAGCTGTCCTGCTTGTTGTGTCAGATTCCTTCTGGCCTTCCTTCTGTTCTCTTCCTTTGTTGGAGGTTAGGGAAAAACCCTATCTCTACTCCTTTCTCTCTTTCCCTCCTCCTGCCTCACTGGAAAAACAAATAAAAAGGAAAACAAAACCCTTGTAACAAAATTGTGTTGTCAAGCAAAACAAATTACCAAATTGGCCATGTCCAAAAATGTATATCTCATTCTTCACCTTGAGTGCCTCACAGATAGTGAAGAACATGGTTCATCATTGGTTTTCTGCCATCATAGTTGGTTAGTGCATTGACCAGAATTTTGAAGTCTGGCAAAGTTATTTCTCTTTACAATGCTGTTGTTGTTTTATAAATTGTTCTCCTGGTTCTGCTCTTTTCACTCTGTCTCAGTTCTTATAAGCTTTGCCAGAGAATCTGGGTTGTTTAACTTTCCAGCTCAGTGCCAATAGATCGTTTGAAGGTGGAAAGGGTCCTTTCTATTCTCTATAAAATGAGGCTAACAATTCCCCTAAATCTTTTTCTGTTCAGTTTCAAATGCCCATCTCTAACTGCCTTCTGGACATTTCTACCTCGATGTCCCAATGGTACCTCACAGATCCTTTGAACTGGAAGGGACCTCAGAAACCATCTAATCCAACCCTTTTGTTTTCAGATGGAAAACTGAGACTCAGAGAGGTTAAGTGACTTGCACAACATCACACAGGTAGTATTTGTTTCTCTGACTCTAGAGACAGTGCTGCTTCCACTGAATCTTTCTACCTTCCTTTCAGTCCCTTACTTCCTGTAGGCTTCCTTAGATCTGTTGACAGTGCCACCATCTTCCCAGTCATCATTCCCCAAACCATGGAATCATATTGGACTTTCTTTTCTCCCTTACCTCCTGTAACCATTCCTATTAAATTCCCTTTTACAAGATTTGGCCTTTTCTTACAATCCCCAAAGCCACCGTGCTTCTTTAGGGCCTCATCACTTCTTTTTATCTCAACATTGAAATAGCCTGTTAATTGATAATAGTGTTTCCAGTCACTCTCCTCTTAATTTCTCCTTTACAAAGCTGCTAAGTTAATATTTCTAATGCAGAGGGTGGACTATGACACTTCCCCTCTCAGAAATCCTTACTGGTTTACTACTGCTTTTAGGATAAGATTTGAATTCCTTAGCCTGGCATTTGAGACCTTCCACAGTTTGGTTCCAACCTACCCATCCAGCCTTATATTACTCCCCTTCATGCCTTTTATTTTCCAGTCACACTAGATTAGCTGTTCCTAGACATTAACATGCCACCTTTCACCTTCCTGCATTCAAACATGCCTTGAATGAACTCCCTCGTCATCATCCCCTCTCAGAATTGTTAGCCCCATTTAAAGGCCAGCTAGGTGCTACCTCCATGACCTCTCCCTTCTCAAATTTTCCAAGGGTGCTTTGGACTGTTCCTTTGCTTCTGGCACTGGTACCTGTTGTATCCCCTTTAGCAGAATGTAAGCTCCTTGAAGTCAGAGACTCCAGTCAAAACTCCAGCTTTCTTTTTGACTAGTTGCCTAGTGCAGAATAGACCTTTAACACACTTTGATTATGTTGAAGTGAATTGTACCTTTTCCTTAGCATAAACCTTGATTCCAAGATGACTGACTTGTACTCCTAACTTCTTCCAGCTGTCTCAGAATTACAGCCCTTTGGTCCAGGAAAGGCTAGGTGGAAGAGTGTGATTAGAGCACGATAAACACATCATTATGGTGTGAGTATGAAAATGCAGGTTCAAATCCTTACTCTGGCATTCACAAGCTATGTGGATAGTAGCACTCTTCCTCATCTAGTAATCTAGAAAATAGAGCTTTGCATTACCTACTTCATGGGATGGTTTGAGGAAAGTACTTTGTAAATTATATAGATCACTATGTAAATATGAGCTGTTATTAACAATGTTAGCCCATCAAAGATCTATGATTTTGTTGGTATGGAGATTTCCTGACCAACAAGGATCTCCACCCATTTATAACTCTTAGATTTATTGCTTGAGGCTCAGAGAAATTGTGTAATTTTCCCACGGCAATAATAGCTCACATTTATACAGTTTGCAAAGTGTTTAACGTACATGATTTGATTCTCAAAACAACCCTGTTAAGGGAGCACTACAATTGCCATCTTAACAGTTCAGGAAACAGGATCACTCAGCATCACACGCCTGACTCTAGCTCTCTTGCTTTAGCCAGTTGGCCATACTTTGGTGTCACTAGGGAAAGTGGCTTCATCATCTTCATATACCACAGGAACATCTACTGAGTAGCTGCTTAATGTTGATATCATGGAGAGGAACTGATGACATATTTCTAAATCATTTTGTTTTATTTGGAAGAAATGACTCTTGAGTCAGAGACTCCCTGGAAATAAACTACTCTCTGAAAGTGTCTAGCCCTTTGGGAAGTGGAATTAACTCTTCTAGGCCACTAGAATCCCAGGTTCCACTCAAACTGAAATTCACTGTCTAGAGTTTCCTAAGCTTTTCTTAACCTTCTGGTTTCTGTCACTTGGAAATGCCATGAGACTAGCCTGTCTTGCAGTATTTTTGGTATTTCCTCTTCCTGTCCCGCCCTACATCAGGAAGTGCGAAGGTGCACTGAGTTACTAAAACAAAAATAAATGCTAGCAACTGATTTCCTTCCAAACAAGAGATTTGGATTGGATGCTAGCTTTGAGTAAAGAGAAAAGTCAAGTAGATTGTCAGTAGCATTTATTAAGCACAGAAAATAGGTGGAACCATCTACATTGTAGAATATAAGGGTGACAAGATACACAGAAATATATTGGATGGTAGATCTGAGGGTCTAGGGATCTGAGAAATCGTCTAACCCAACCCAACCCAACTCCCTTCTTTTACAGATGAAGAAATTAAAGCCAGGGAGTTTAGGTGACTTACCGAAGGTCGTATAGCTAGTAAACTGCAGAACTAGAATTCAATTATGTCATATCTAAAGGCTGAAAGAACATAGGGAAGAATGAAGAGTAAATTCCTTCTTTAGGGTCTTGTTTCCACTTGTATTGTAAAGACCAATCTTTTTTTTCCCCGAAGTCAAAGTTTCTTCTTAAAGTAAAGCTATATCTATGAAGATTTTTTTTTTAATCATGGGGTCCAGATATGTGATTTTATCTGCCGGATGTAGACTCCCCCGTCCTCCACCCCTAGTGGTGCAAGCAGCTAGGCACTTTCGCTATACCGAACAGTCTTAGTGGGCTGTCTATAGTACACTGAGGAATAAAATGATTTGCCCACAGTCACCTAGCTAATGGTGTCAGAGGCAAGACAAACCTAGGATTTTCCAACTTAAAGGCTGGCCCTTTATCTACTATTCTCTGAAGCTTATCATGAACAAAGAGAATTCACTTCAATTTAGACCAGTATGTTTAAATTTAATACCTTGTGTTTCTTAGCAGGGATCCAGGCTCAGTCAATATTTTAGTGTACTTGTAATCAAGGCCCAAGTTCCTACAGCACTAATCATTGCCGTTCGTGGTAGCTGTAACTGGGGAACCTTGATGAATTTTCTTATTGTTCTTCTGCAATGCAGACATTTACATTTATGCAAAGATAAGGTTCCAGAAAAAAAAAGTGAACAATGCCTATTATGTAGCTGAAACAATTCAGGACCCTCCTTATGTATCTTTCCTAAATACTAACATGCTTCGTTCAAGGACGTAACTTTGTTTGGTTTTGGTGATTTCATAGTTTGGGGAACTCCCCCAATAGTGCTGATCTGCAACTGTTTTTTAGTTGATGGCCTTAGAGAGTCGCCGGGGGCACTGAGACGTTCCGGGGTCAGTCAGTCAATATGTGTGAGGGGCAGAACTAGAACTCAGGTCTTCTTGATAATAAGGCTGCCCCCTTTCATTATTCCATGTGGCCTCTCTTCTAGTATAATTGTGTCTTCAAATTTGGTGGCTTTTTCACTAGAGCTCTCAAGTTTATAATCTATCCTTTTTTATTCCTCCCTTGAAGACCAGACTTTCCAGTTTCTGTCAGTGTTCTTCCCTTTCTTTTCTTGTTGATTTTGGCATTTCTGAATAAATAACTTTGGCATACTGTTCCTCTGCTTGAGAGGAGATTATCCTCATGAAGTAAAAATCACAATATGTTTAAAAGAAAAGCAAATTCCAAGGCAGGATAATGAAAATAAAAACATTCAGTTTGACATTTATCAAATGCCTGATTCCATTTGATGCAACAAATATTTATTGACCACCTGCTGTGGGCCCAGCTCTGATAATCAGGAATACATAAGCCTAGTTCAGTGGTTCTCAGTGTGGTCCAGAGAGTTCCCAAGACCCTTTCAGGGGGTTGTGAGGTTAGAATTATTTTCATAATAATGCTGAAGTGTTTTAATTCTTAATGTAGTAAATGTTGATACAGAAGCTCATGGGGGGAGCTTTTTAAGGGCATAAAGGGGTCCTAAGACCAAAAAGTTTGAGAATTGCTGATGTAGTGAGATATAGACTGTGCCCCTAAGTAGCTTGTAATATATGTAGGAGCAAAATATATTCACTTAAAGTAATTAGAGATTAGACAAGACTCTGAACAGTGAGTCTTAAGACCTGGGTTCTAGTCTCCGATTGGACACTTAAAAGCCATATTAACTTAAGCAATTCGCTTAACTTCTATGAAAGGAGGAAGGAAACAAGCATTTAGTAAGTATCTATTATGTGTTGGGTTTTTTGTTTTTTTTTACAAATATTATCTCATTTGATCCTCAGAATAACCCTGCAAGGTAGGTACTGTTATCCCTGTTTCACAGTTGAAGAAACTGGGGCAAACAGCTTAAGTGACTTGTCCAGAGTCACTCAGTTAGAAAATATCAGAGGCTGGATTTGAACTCAGGTTGTCCTGACCACAGGCCCAGTGCTCTATCCATTGTGTCTCCTAACTGCTTCGTGGAGGTTCAGTTTCCTCATATGTAAAATAAAGTGAGTAAACTGAGGGTAAGAGAGGCTAAGTGATTTGCCCAAGGTTACATAATAATGATAATAATAATAGTACTTATTGTTATGGCTAATATTTAGGTCATGTTTTAGGGTTTGCAAAATACCGTTCACATACCTTATCATTTGATCCTCACAACAACCTTGCAAAAGTAGGTATTCTTATTATCATTGTTTTACACATGAGGAAATTAAGGCTAAGATTCTAAATAGCTTGGATAGGGTCACACAACTATTAGGCAGGATTTGAACTCAGCTCTACTTGATTCCCTGTCCAGTGCTCTTTCTGCTCTATCTATACCAGTGGGGTAAAGGTGAAAATATATAGGCCTAGGAATCAGGACAGGATTCAAATCCTAGCTTACTCACTACCTATTTGATCCTGGGCAAGTCACTTTAACCTTATCACAATCTTTTTATTATAAAATGAGGGAATTGGATTAGATATTATCTTGGGTTCTTTTCAACTCTAATGTTCCATGATAGTCTGATTCTCATAAGTAGCAGATATAAGATTTGGAGTCAGGTCTTTTGACTGAGAATTCAGTGTTCTTTCTAACACCTCTATTAGAATGCCCAGATGTAAGGGTATGAGGTGAACCTATTAATTAGCATACAGTCAGTACTGAGGAGTTCAACAGATTGACCTGAGGAATAAAAGATGAAGGAAATCTTTGATGGGGAGAGGAGTTCAAGAAAGATCCATATGGTAGGGCCCTGCTTGGGGAGGACAGATCTATACGGGATGCCATGGTAGAGGGTTTGGCCAGCCAGAGCACACTAAATAAAAAAAGTGTCAACATGAGGGTGGAAGTTGTCAAAAAGGGGGCAGGGGGGTGTCAGGCAGCTACCTCAGAAAAAGACACATTGAGAATGCAGTAATCTAGTATAAAGAGCACTGAAATAAGAGAGAGAAAGAGAGGGAGAGAGAGAGAGAGAGAGAGAGAGAGAGAGAGAGAGAGAGAGAGAGAGAGAGAGAGAGAGAAGGAGAGAGGAGAGGGAGAGAGGAGAGAAAGAGACAGAGAAAGAAGAGAGGGAGGGAGAGAAAGAAGGGGAGAGGGGGAGAGAGAAGAGAGAGAAAGGCAGAGAGAAAGAGGGAGAGAGAGAAGGAGAGCGAGGAGAGAGAGAGAGGCAGAGAGAGAGAGGAGAGAGAGAGAAGGAGAAAGATGGATAGGTAGGTAGATACACATATACATACAAAGATATATATGGAGATTCAGAGAACTATATAGATACCTACAAATAGCATTTATTGAGAGCTAGCTAGCTAGGCAGTAGGTAGAGTGAGCATTTATTAAGTGCTTACTTTATATCAGGCTTTGTACTATATATTACCTATGTGACTTTGGCAAAGTTACATCCTATCCCTGTGCCTCAAGTTCCTTTTTCTGCAAAATGTGTGTGTGTAGGGGTTGGGGGGAGGAATGAATTAGATGATTGTTAAGCTCTCTACCAATTCTAAAGTTCTTTGAGGCCATATGCCCATTGAACACAGGAATGAATCTTTTGTCCTTCAATATTTTTTGGAGGGGGAAAGAATTATGACAACAACAGCAATAAAATCATTATCCTAAGCCTAAAGTTAGGCAGTCAAATAGCATTTATTAAGTATTTATTTGTCTGACTGTATACATGTAAGCACTGGGGGGCAGTTAGGGTTAGAATTTAACTATGATTTTTAAAACCTCAAGTGGGTTTTAAGTACTTACAGATATATATTGTGTTCCCAGAAATGACTACTTCAAGTATACAAGCAGGAAACTTGACACATCCTGCCATAAGCTTTTGGGGGCATCAGAGTCATTGTAGTCTTTCATCTTGCCTTCTTCCTGCTTGAATGGGGCTCAAAGCTGCCTCTCTCTTATCTCCCAGGTATTGGTAGCTTTTCTCTTTAATATTCACACCAAGTCTCTACAAAAAAACAACAAAGACCCAGCACCAAAATTTGAGGTGAAGGAAGGGATAAATGAAGTGGTGCCTCAAACTACTTGGGATATGGAAGAAGAGACAAAGGGATTCTTCTAAAAAATAATTTAGGCAGAGTATTGATACCCTAAAACTGTGAATTGCACTTCTGTTGTGTATCACATTGGTTTATTTGTTTGAATTAGCCTGGACTAGCCTGAAGTATGGGCCCATAAGCTGGAACTCTGGTATACAGTGACAATTCATTCGTTCAATTAATACATTAACAATTATTTATTAAGCTAGGCATTATGCTAAGTTTTGGGGATTCATGAAGAAAGTGAAACAATCCTTGTCCTCAGGAAGTTTACTTTCTAATTGGGAATTCATTCAAGAATTTATTGAGTGCTTTCTGTTGTGCTCGGCATACGACACAATATCTACCCTCAAGAAATTTATAATTTAGATTGAGAGACAAGATTTAGATTTATGAAACTTTTAAATAATGATTCACAGCGAATATATGATTAAGTAGAAAAAAGGTCAAGGTCTTGACAGGTATTATAAGGATTTCAGGTAAGGTAGAGATTTCTATAGACAGAGAGGTCTGAAGCAAGATTTGAAACCAAGTCTTCCTGATTCTTCATCAATCTTCAGCCACATTTGTGGTTTTCAAGATTATTAATATATGATATCTCAACTATTTCTGAAAACATTTTAGGGTCTCCTCACCTCCTCTGTGAAGCCTTCCCTGACCCACAAGACTCTCTCCCTCCTCTAATATCACATAACACATATTTGGCATTTACCAGGTGCTGACTACTACTCTCAGCTCTCTTTACATATTTAGGAGTTTTATTTCCCAAACTACATGTAAACTTCTTGAAGGCAAAGACTGTGGATTATATGTAATACTCTTCCATCTCCCCATAGTATCTAATATAGTACTTGTTTCAAGTAGGGATTCATTAAATGATTGCTCGTTTATGGATACAGTTGCAAGAAGGTAAAATCTGTGTCTTCTTAGGACTTTCTTTTTATCAGTGTTGTGTTCATAGATTCTTAACCGGAGAAAAGAAAGGGAAGGAATGATTGGCACACAGAGAAGGGGGCCTGCTGGGCTAAGGTTAAGGGACATAGGAACAGGTGCTTTGCAGAGATGAGTTGGTTAGTCCCGTATAAGGATGTAGTGGAACTGGGAAAACAAGGGTGTCGAGACTTGAGAAGGTTAATGAAACCAGGCTGCAGCTCTCAGCATGCAGGGCCCAGCAGGAAGCTCTGTTATATTCTGTGCACTTAAGTTTTTGCATATCGACCTCAGCAAAAAGTTGCAAGGGTTTGATTCTTTATCCTGGAGAGATCCCTCCTTCAAACCCTCCCGGATCATAATGAGAGCTGACATTTCTCTAGCACTTAAAGATTTACAAAGCATTTTACATGCATTATCTCATTTGATCTTCAAAACAACCCTTTGGGGTAGATACTCCAAGGTGTTACTTTCCCTATTTTAAGGATGAGGAAACTTAAACTCAAGCAGTCCTGTGAGTCACATAGCCAATAAGTGCTGGAGCTAGGGTTATCTTATTGTTTATGCCACATCATTTAGCACTTTATGTTTTGTTCTCTAATTCAATGGTGTCAACGCATATAGAAATGGAGGCCACTAAACTATAGATAGGTATTCTTATGAGGGTTACATATTGACTTAGAAAACCACACGTGCTTCTATATTTCATTTTTAATTAATATACCAACACATTAAAATCAGATAAGAATACATTTTAATCTGTTTTGAGTTGCATTCAACAGTGTTGTGGACTGTACTTGGCCAGCAGACCACATACTACACACCTCTACTCTAATTCATATATAGATTCCCAGGCTATTAGAGCTGGAAGGGAATGAGAATAATAATAATAATATGTAGCATTTATGAAGTGCTTTATAAATATTATTTCATTTTATTCTCATGACATTCCTGGAAGTTTGGTGCTGTTATTATATCCATTTTACAGATGAGAAAACTGAGGCTGAGAGAGGTTAAGTGATTTACCAAGGGTTGCACAGCTAGCAATTGTCTGAGGCCAGATTTGACCTCAGGTCTTCCTGATTCCAAGTCTAAAACTCTGTGCCACCACTGTGCAGCTATACCTCTAATACTCACAGATCATATTGTTTTACCATCTCATTGTTTATAGATGAGGAAACTGAGGTCCAGAAAGATAGAGTCCCTTGCCCAAAAATGCAAAGCTAGTTAATGAGAGTCAGAACTAGAATCTAGGCCTAGAACTTCAGGAGGTTTGTCACAGAATTTCAGAATTAGACAGGAACTCCAAGGCCAGCTAGTCCAATTATTACCTGTTAAGAATTAATCTCCTTTAGAACATAACTGAAAAATGGCCATCCAGCCTTTGTTTGACGACGATTATAGAAGAACCCATTACTTCGCAAGTCAGCTCTAATTGTTAGGAAGTTTTGCCTTATGCAACCCATTCTTTTCTAGGCATGCCCAGTTTGTCTAAAACGGAGCCCACTGTGTCAGCTACTGTGTGGACGGAGATAGATAGCAGTAGGTCTCATGTCAGGCAAACTGGGCAATGCTCAAAAGGCCCCTCAAGGGTGTCTCCATGTTAGAGCTGGACACACCCAGAGGAGCCCATGTTATGCTAATATCAAGCCTATAAATTTGACTCTGCAACTTTTATTCATTATTTCTGTCCTCTGAGGCTAAACAGATCAAATCTAATCTCTTTTAAGTGATAGTGCTTCAAGTACTTAAAGACAGCAAGCATGTTCCCCATAAATCTTCTCCATGCTAAACATCCCCAATTCCTTTCATCCAAACTCCTACGGCATGAACTCAAGGCCCTTCATCTTTCTCCTCATGACAAATGGTGAGTTCCCCCCTTCCTGGAGGTCTTTAAGTGAAGGCTGCATGACCACTTGTTGGAGATGTTGTAGAGAACATTTCTCTTTGGTAGAGATCAAACTAGAGGGCTTTTTGAGTCACTTCCAACCTTTATATTCACCGATTCTACCTCCTGATTTCAAGTACAGTGCTTCCTATTTGTATGTAGTCTTCCCAACTGGATCATGAGCTCCATGAAAATAGGGGCTTGTATTTCTTATGCCTTCACTTAGCATTATCTAACAGTGCTGGACATATCATGGGTGCTCTATGCTTCTGTTGAACGAGTGTCTGATTGAGTTGACTACCAGGCTAGTTACACAGCACTACAGTGCAAAAACACAGTGTCATTGTAACCCAGGCCCAGCATTTCCTTTTATAAAGGCAGTACCTCTGCTGACCTACATCTCATGTGATATTTCACCCAGTTACCCAGCACCTTCAGGTCCCCAGAAGCAAATGCTTTTCACAACCTTAATACGGTAGAATTTCCGTAACACTTTGATTACCCCACAACACAGTTACCACTGCCAAAGGAGAGCAGTCTACAAGGAAGACTTTGTGGTATAATAGAAAGCCTACTTATTTTAGCACTTAATCATATCCTGTCTGTGTTGTTATTTAAAATTTGTGTTTGCCTTGTCTCTGCAGATATGTGCTTTAAGATCCTTGAGGGAAAGAACCACAATTTGTGCTTTTTAAAAAGTGGCCCCATAATGTCTACCATAGTACTGAGACTATAATGGGTTTCCCATAAATAGATTTTGAATAAATGAGTGAATGGGCTGGGGATAATCCCTGTTACTTACTGGGCAGGCTCAGGCTGGCAGGTCACTTGGGCTCAGAAGTTGTGAGCTGCAGTAGGGCTAATGCCAGTCAAGGGTCTGTACTAAATCTGGTACCAATGTGGGGACCCCCATGCCTAAAACCTGGAGGAGGAGGAACAGCCTTATTAAATGAGGGCAACCTACCCTGATGGGAAATGGAGCAGGTCAAAGTTCCTGTGTCAATCAGCAATTGAATTAGGCCCTCGAGTGGCCTCGGTACTTGCAGCCTGCCCTAGACAGGGAAACCCAGTGTTCAAAAAAAAAAAAAAAAAAAAAAAAGGCAGAACAAAAAAACCTAAATGAATGAATGATGTGAATTGATCTAGGAATCAGAGGCATACAAGGTTTTGACCGGGTTTCGACATTAGCAATTGATTTGCTTTACAGATGAGGAAAATGAAGCCCAAAGAGATAAATTATGAAGCACAAGAATTGGGACAAGTCAAAGTAGCTGGCATGAGTAATATACAAATGGTTGTGATGTAATTTGGACTACAATTACCTAGGAGTAGTCCAACATGGAGAAGATGGGATCATTTGTAGCCAGGGTTATCAGAGATTCCAATGTGGGGAAATAGAACCATATGAGCTAGGCCTTGAAGGAAGGCATTTTGGAAGCATAGATAGAGGGAGAATCAATTTGACACATAGCAGACAGTGTGTCCAGATAAGTGGAGGTATGAGATGGAAAGCTGAAAAGGGGGAACAGCAAATAGTCTAGTTTTATTGAAGCAGAGAGTACATCAGGGATCTAGTGTGGAATGTCTAAAAGGTAGGTTGGAGCTAGATTTCAGAGTGCCTTGAAAGTCAAGCTAGGGACTTTGTGTATTATTCTATAGGCAATAGAGAGTCGTTGAATGTTTTTGAGTAGGGCATTGACATAATTAGGCCTATGCATTGGGAAGGTTTGTGAAGGATGGATTATCAAAGGGAGAGAATGGAGACAGGGAGAGCAATTAGGAAGCTAGGATAATAATCTAGTCAAGAAGTGATGATGGGTTGTACCAATGGAAATGGAAAGGAAGGGATGGATTCAAGAGATTTTGCAGAAGAAGAATGAATAAGATTTGTCAGCTGATTGGTTATGGAGGGTCAGGAAAATGGAAGAGTCAGAGGTGACTAATGTTTTCATCCTGGGTAACTAGGGTCCTTCATGAGGGATAGCATACTATTATGTACATAATATGTGTCTAATCTATGGCCCAGGTCACTTTCCCTTGACACCCCTCCCCTTCAAACTTTGGACTTAAATGAAACAAGTTCAATCATGGGAGCTATCCCAAAAGATCAGCATCACTTTGGCTTGGTTTACCTTTACCCAGAGTTTACCTAGTAAATCTCCAAATATAGCTCATGAATAACTTGTGACTAGGTTTCCACAAATGTGACCAGCAGAATCCTTTGCTTCCAGAAAAAAACTTAATGTATGTAACAAATGCATATTGGCTATAGGACAGACCTTGTTTCACCCCATGGAAAATACAGCAGATGCAAAGGATTCCCAGGAGCCTATAAACCAACTTGGAAAACATAGAAGATTCTCATAGTAGCTTATGAATCCAATTCTCCTCTCTCTTTGGTGAGTCCTGCTTTTCTATCAGACTCCCAGGGTCCTTCTGCCCCATGGTTTGATCTTTCCTAGAGGGGGATTGAGATGCATCCTTCCTGTTGTTCAGTGAATCTCTCACTCTCTCCCACAAGGGCTAGCTGTTTAAGGAATCTCCTTTCTCAGGTTAGAAGACTAGATTCCGATATCATATTTTCTAGGATGTTCTCCTCTTCCAACTAAGAGTTAGGGATACAGGAATGATATCATCTATGGACAAATCTCTGGGGCATGTGGCTCATTTATTCTTTTGCAGGATACTACAGTACTGCTTCAGTGGCTGCCACCTTTTAGGCTCAGTAATTCTACCCTCCAGTTTCTGTAATGACATATGCTTGGAAAGGGAAACAGAAAGATAAAAAGCTGCCAGCAACTCAGTGGTTGCTTGGTCAAGCACATGAACCTCTTATGTACTTCTGCCCCAAAGCTGCTATTAACAACTCTTAGGGGCTGGGGGTTGAGAAGGAGAAGAAATCTCCTTCACAACTCCACACCCTCCTTACTGTGAAAAGGGGCAAGGGAAACATTGCAAAAAACCTTAAGAGTATTGATTAACTCTGTACATTTTTACATATCAATCAAATGTTCTACCAGCAGAGGCGATCTTCCCAAGAATCTGAGTCAACCAGTTCATTTTGGGGCAGCCCCACTCACCAAGACTTAATCATGTGTTATTTTTCGTCCTTTTAACAAGGGGCCAATGGGAGATACAGCCTGGTGTTGTGGATAGAGTGAGCCTCAAAGTCAATAAGACCATGGTTCCAGTCCTGCCTTTGACACATAATGGCTGTGTGACCCTGGACAAGTCTTTTAATCTCTCAGTGCCCACAGGAAACTCTTTAAGACTGTAAGTTGTAAAAATAGGAGCCCATCTGCATTGGTAAAGTGAGGTTCCTCTTCACAAATTCCCTATACCAATGAAATTACAGTTCAATCAATCAGTCAACAAGGGTTCATCTTTAGGGTGGGGAAGGTGAGAAAAAAAGGAAAAAAACAAATTTACAAGATAACTTTTATATATTTAAGAAGAATAGCAAATTGTACATAATAGATTTGAAGTTTCATGTGCAATCATCTTTTTCATTATACAGTGTTATGGAAATGCTTCTTTTGTTCCATAAATTAGAAATTAAATGAATTTAAAAATATAATACATTAACTTTTTTTTAAAAAGTGCTACATCAAAGGACCAACAAGTGTGTCCAAACCCTGGAGGGAAAGGTTGTGTGAACTATCAAACTTCAAAGAGAAGCTCATAGCTTTGTAAGCTTATGTAGTTAATTGGGATAATTCTCTTGGTCAACATCTTACTTGTACTGCCAGTAGATTGTTTTTGTTGTTGTTGTCTTTCCTGCTTTCTGGAAGAGGACCAATGACATCAGGAGGGTCATGTCTTGACTTGCTGCCAGTAAATATTTAAGTGAATGAAGGAATGGTAAGATCATTGGAATAAGATCATATAGTCAATTGTTATCTCGTTTGATCCTCACAACAACCTTGGGAGATAAATGCTATTATTTTTCCCCATGTTATAGTTAAGAAAACTGAGGCAAGCAGAGGTTAGGTGACTTGTCCAGGGTCACAACTCATAAATATCTCAGGCAGAATTTCTACTGAGGTCTCTGTCCTTGTGGGCACCCTGGTATGGGATTTATTCTAAGCCTTCACGGAGGGATATGGGCGGGGGGGGGGGAAGAAATTAGAGAGAGAATAGAGCAGTCAGATAACATCCATGCAAATTCTGACTAAACATCCTTGAATCATTCAAATGTCCTTTTTTCTGAACAATACCTATAGTGAGAGAGTGGACTGCTGTTTCCGCCTCTGCTCTCCCTTTCATAGTTAGTTAGGAACTCTGTTTCCACAGAGGAAACAGACCGACACTGGAATGTACCAAGCACACAGAGTTCTTTTTAAGTGCAAATGGAGGGACACCTGGGAATTAAACTGAGTTCTTCAGCCTTTTTCCACTGGGAAATTGAAACAAGCTATTACCCTTATGGGTATTGTGTTGTGTCTTAAAATGCCTTTTGAATCCAAAGCACACAGACTGATATGAGATACTCTCATAGACCAGTACATTGAACAGACAAAGTGCTAAATACGTGTTTGTTGAATTGGACCAGAGATCAGAATCATAGAATGTCAGAGCTAGAAGGGCCCCTAAAGATCACCTAGACCAAACCACTCATTTTATTATTGTTTGTTTTTGTTTTTTTATTATAAACTCAATAAGGGGTAAGCAGAAGCCCTGTCCGTCCACCCCTCCCCTCTCTCTTCTGGCCATTGTCTGGGAAGCATGTGACTCAATCTAAAAGGGCTTTGGTATGCTTTAACTTTGACTCACCCTCCTTCGCACCCCACTTCATTCTCCCCCGCCCCCCCCTCCCACACACACCTGCTTTCCTGTCACAGGATGGAGGACCAGGGGAGCACCCCTGGTTGCCTGCTGTCATCCCAAAGTGATAAGTGCATCAGTACTGTGCCACATGTTTCCTGGCAAGTGACTGAGGTACGGGTTCTGCCCTCCCTGAGGTATGTTCTAGCCAGGGCAGACCAGAGGCTCTGCTGTGTACCTTCTTGTGACATTCTCCCCCCACCCCCTCAAGTTCTGAACATTTCATTATAAAAAGAACAGAAAGGGACTGTGTGTGAAACCATGAACTTCTGTTTTGAGGGTTGTTGCTTTTTTTTAAAGTATACATTAAATTTAACATTGGAGTAACAAAATTGCCCTCTGCATTCCCTTTTGAACTTTTTTTTTGCTTTATTCTGTATATTTTAAATGTTTTATCAATTCTACCTCCCTTCTTCCCTCCTCTTTTCTCTCTCCTTCCCCTTTTCCCTCCCATTTTACCTTCTCCCTCCTTTCTGCTTTCCTCCCTCCTCACTACCTTCTTTTCTCCCTCCCTTCCTCCTTCCTTCCTTTTTTTCTTCCTTACTTCTTCCCTCTCTTCCTCCTTTCCTTCCTTCCTCTCTCCCTTCCTCCCTCTATCCCTCCATCACTTTCTTACTTAGCTTACTTAGTACTTACTTATACTTAGTACTTACTTAGCACAGGACTTTACTCATTGTAAGCACTTAATTGATGTTTGTTGAATGAACAAATATTACTGGCCTGCCCTCCAAGTATACAGTGTGAACTGATGTTCCAGTCAGAATGTTTGTCTTCTGTTTCCAGCCCTAACTCCGAAAGCTGACACTGAAATCTTGGAGGAAAAAAAAATCACATTTCATGAAAAAATTGGAATTAGGGAAAGCTTCAATTTTTTTGCAAAGGAAATTTGTGAGGGCGTTCAAATTTAATATATTGTAAAAACCAACCTATGAAGAGTAAGGACATTTTGGCAAGAGATATATTGAGTTACAGGTACCTAACCATGGGGTTCCAAGATTATAGTGACCCTACAAGCTGTGTCTGGGAAAGGATTTCTCTTTTGGCATCTAATCAGAGACAGAGATCATAACTTAGATAGAAATAAATTTAGGCCACGTGGTCAGTTTCCTGTAATTTTGCAGCACTCCAGTGTTTCACAATGTTTTTAGACTTAAACAAAATTTTTTTCTGATTTTTCCTTTGTCTTTTCAGAATTCTGTGAATGGATTAGGATCACAGTTGAGTATATGACTGGTAATTATATGGTCCAGAGGCCTTATTTTAAAGATAAGGAAACTGAAGCCCAGAGAGGAAAAGTTATTTATCTAATATTGCAAACCTGGTAACTGGCAGAGTTGGGGATCTGACTCAGAATCTGATGCTCTTTCCATGATGTCAATAAGATTGGCAGATGGAATTGCTGCAGTCAGTGATTTTTGAAACATCATGGAAAACTAGAGAGATGCTGCAGAACGAGAGAAAAGCACACATCCTGATTTTCAAATAAGGGAAGACAATGGCATCTGAAGATTTGCCAATGAAAGACGCAAAAAGAAGGGGAGGGGGAGATGTAGGGTTTTTTTTGAAGGGCTATCCTTCAAAATCCCTTCAGGGATTAGTTTGTTTTGTATGATCCCTGAGGGCAGTTTTTTGCAAGATTGTAAACATGATGATTCTTTGCAATTTTATGCAAGATTCTAAAACACGATAGACTATAAACTCCTTCGGGGTAGGCAGGGGCTGTTTCTTTTTTTTGTCTTTGAGTCCCCAGTTTCCTTCACATAGTAGTAATGATCACTCAACCAATCAACAAGCATTTATTAAGCAGCTACTTTGTTCTAGGAACTTAAATGCTTGTTGATTGACTGATCTAATGGTTCAATGTTACCTTTGAAGGAGTTCCCTAGTTCAATGCCCCAGGGGATATGTTTGACACTGTGTTGTTTAACATTTTTATCAACAACTTGTATAAACATATAGCCAGCATTCTGGACCCCCTTGTCCACTTCTACCACCACCACCCCCTTTTTTTTAGATCTAAATACTTTATTGAGCTAACAGCTTCATGTGAAAGATACAGGGGATGGGTTTGTTGTGCGTGGACAATCCAAGTCACTCTTAACATCTAAATATAGGATTATAATTAAGTCACATTAATTAAGTCATATTCTAGTCTCCTTCCTTTATGATCTCCTGGGTGTTGTCCCTCCTCTATTTTCCCCCAAATGTCATGAAATCCTTCTTCCCTGATGTCCAGGCTTCTTAGTTCTTATTTCTCTCCATTCATGACTCAAATACTTCAACTGATCTGTGATCTTGTGAATTTGGGAGTTCCCTCCAACACAGATTATTCTCATTAACATTGCTTTAACGCAGCCAGCCCTTGCCCCTTTCTCCAGGCAAAAATTAGTCCCATACAGTCAGTATTCATCCTTGAGCTCATGTCCCTGTCATCTCCCCAGTAATCATAAATCTTGCTCATTATCCTTTTTTTTCTCTCTTCTCTAGCTCAGCACAGATAACCAGTCATCAATCTTTGACTTTTTTTTTTGCTTTTTGGTGAGGCAGTTGGGGTTAAGTGACTTGTCCAAGGTCTCACACAGCTAGTAAGCATCAAGTGTCTGAGGTCACATTTGAACTCAGGTCCTCCTGATTCCAAGGCCGGAGCTCTATCTACTGTACCACCTAGCTGCCCGTATCCAGTCATCAATCTTTAAAATGTTGCAACATCTCCTATCAAACAAGGGTTAGAGAGGGACTAGAAGAGTAGCCCTCATGACTTCCCTTAAGGCACCAGGTGCCTTATCACACTTTCTGTGTCCTTGAACTGGAGTCAGTTCTTGATCAGACACAGATAATTCCTAACCATAACACCAAGAGGGCCTGTTTGTCAAATTTGTAAATAATAAAGCTGGGAGGGATAGCTAACACATTGAATGAGACAGTTTCAAAAGATCTTGATAGGCTAGAATATCAGATGTAAATGAATAGATGTAAATGTAAAGTCTTGCTCTTTGGTTAAAAGAATCAACTTAATAAGTATACAATGATGGCTTACATATCCATTCATCTGGAAAATGTCTGGAGTTTTTAGTGGATTATATGATAAGTACAAGGGTCAATGCCAAAACAAATTAAGAGTGTGATGTTGACTCCAAAAAACTATTGTAGTCTTAAATTGTGTTAAAAGAAGCTAGGGGAGGTGATAATTCTGCTGTGTTCTATTGACTGCATTCTGAGTATTATGTTCAGTGCTGGGATCCCCATTTTAGGAAGGATATTGATAAACTGAAGGAAAGTATCTAAATGTGGAACTGGCTATTTCAGGAGGTGGTGAGTTCCCTCTCGTTGGAGGTCTACATACAAAGGATAATCACTTTTTTGATATTTTGTAGGATACAGATTGAGATAAATGGACTCCAATGTCCTTTCCAATTTTGAACTTCTCTAGTTCTATGAAAGAAAATCACCATTTTTCATGATTAACATGTTGACTTGTTTATCCCAAGAAGCCCAGTTAGTAGCACTTTGCAAATGGAAAGCAAAAAACTTGGCAAGAGAAGCTTTTTAGGTATCTGTGTTATTCTGTATATGTATTCATGTATTTGTATTCCTTTGTATATTTATGTGTCCCACGTTTCTCAGTAGGTCCCTCCCTGTCAGCTACAATGGTAGTAATCTCTGGAACTTAATGGGAAAGGGCTGAACCTGATGGGGCTTAGGAGACAAAAATTTGTTATCTGAAAAGGAATTGTCCCCATATATTCCTTAAGAAAATCAAATGGCAGCTAAGAAATGAAACTTAACACAAAGGTGAAATATTTGTAGCAGAATTGTTGACTGATTACCAGTGATGTACAGTAGAAAGAGGATTAGATTAAATAGGAATCACCAGTTCTGCCTCCAATTACATATGTGGATGGATGGCTTTGGACATCCATCAAATGAGGTGATCTCTCCTCAAATGTCCCATTCCAGATCTACCTGCCCCTTACACTGTGCTCTCTGGAATCCTGCTCCATAGTTAACAAAGCACCTCATTTAATGGTTGCTTAGACTAAATGATCTCTGAGGTTCTTTTTACGTCTGCCTTGCCATTTTAAGATCTCCATCTCTAACATTTCATCTTATTTTCTGTTCTGTGAAAGGCAGTGTGTTAAGGGGAAAGAGTGGTAGATTTGGAGTCAAGAGAAAATTGGGTCCAAATCCTGTCTATGATAAGAATTAGTTGGGCAACCATGCGTGTGGATCGGTTCAGTTCTCTGTGCCACTTGGCCTCTTTGCTCCTGGAATTTCCCAGGGAGCCCTGAGTCAACTCCAGATTCAGCACCCTAGCTTGGGCTTTTTTGCTTCAGACACATTGCAGGCGACCCTGCATCTTTCCCAGATCCAGACCACCAGACTGCATGGCTCCTTTGTTACAAACACTTTCCTGGAGCTGTTAATCAGTTTTGCATCAAGGGTGCCTTTTTTGACCTCTTCTCCAGTGTTCCAAAGGCCTTTTTGCAATCAGACCTACCTTAAATTACCAGGTCCTGCTTCCTATCGGGATTCCCCCCAGGCCATACCTTTACTTGCTCCTGCCAGCTGTAAGGTGGCTTTCTTGGGCTTCGAAGGATTCAGCATTTCTACCTGCTATGACATTGGAGCTTGAAGGAGGGCCTTGAACAATCTAATCAATCACCTGCCTCCCTCAATGAACTTCTTTTCATCTACTGATACTAAACCTGGACTTATTCCTCAACAAATAGCATACATTTACTGTCTCATATTCTGCCCACCCAGTAATTCTGAACCCTTCCCCTCCCTGTCATAGCTTCATTTCCATCCCTCACTGCCTGCTCTCTTATTCCCAACCCCCTTAATCTAACCCTCTCTTCCCAAATGTTCCACTCCATATCTACCTGCATCTTATACTGTGCTCTCTGGAATCTTGATCCATAGTTAATAAATTTAAACAGTTTCTTTTCCCATTCTCTGAATTTTCCAGCATTCATTGAGACTTGAATCCCTCTTGATAACACTGCACCCCTGGACACCATTTCCAGTACTGTTTATATTTTTACTCATTTCTCCCCCCCCCCACACTGGTGATGGTGGAGGAATCAGAATACTCCTTGCCCTTCATTGCCACTTTCAAACTCCACTACTACCACCGTCACTTCACCATCTCTCCTCCTTTGAGGCTAATTCAATCTATTTGTATCACCCCATTAAGATTCTGGTAGATGTTATCTACTGACCCTCCCCCCCCCCCCCCCCCCCTCCTTTCTTCAATGAGTTCAGTGCCTGTATCATAGCCATTCTCTCCACCCTCATACTGGGAGGACTCAACATACTTGTTGATATTTCCTCAAACACAACTTCCTATTTCCCTAGTCTGCTCACTTGCCATGACATCCTTCTTCATTACATTACAGCTACACACTGAGATGGTTATATCCTTAATCTTAGCATCTACCATTGAGAGGAACACCATCCTCACAGTCACTTAGGCTCACAACCTTAGTGTCATCCTTAATTCTTCACTAATACTCATCCTCCATAACTTGTCTGTCATTTAATCTTGTCATTGTACCATCACACCATTTCTCATCCATCTCCTTCTCTCTACTCAACAACTGCTACCATGGTATAGGTTCTCTTCACCTCATGCATGATCTATTTCAATAACCTCCTGGTTTGTCTCCTTTCCTCAATTCTTTCCCCACTTATTCCATCTTCCACTCAGCTGACAAAGTGATCTAGCTAAATTCCGGGTCTGAGCATGTCACCCGTATCAATTCCCAACCACCCTTTCAATAATCTCAAATGGCTCCCTATTACCATCAGAATCAACTCTTTCTTTGGCTTTTAAATCCCTCTTAAGGAATCATAACCCAGATCCTTTCTACCTTTCCAGTCTTCATACATTCTGCTCATCTTCATGTACTCTATAATCCGGTGATGCTTTCTTGTTGTTTCTTGAACTTGATATTCAGTTTCCTACTCCATATATTTTTTTTACTGGCTTTCCTCAAGCTCCAAATGCTCTCCCTCTCCATCTTCACCTCCTATCTTTTGTGGATTTCTTCAAGACTCAGTTCAACTCCTACCTTCCTCAAGACGCATTTCCTGATTCTCTTTTATGCTAATACCGTCCTTCTAAGATTAACTTCCATTTATCCAGTATATATCTTATTTGTACATAATTGTTTTCACTTTCTCTCCTCCACTAGAATGTGAATTTCTTGAAGGAAGGAACTGGTTTTTGCCTTTCTTTGTATCCCTAGAGCTTGGCACAATGCCTGGAATATGGTAAGCACCTAATAAAATGCTTATTAATTGACAAGCTGCTTTGATTTTCTTGTCAGTAAAATGATGATACTAATACCAATAGGAAGTACTTCATGGGGTTGTTTTGAAGGTCAAATGAAAAAAAAAGTATGTAAGCACATCTGTAAATTATTGTTAGCATTGTCTCATTTGGTCCCTAAAACAACACTGTGAGGTAGGTACCAAAGCATTGTTAGCCTCCATCAAGCATTATAGCTGGAACTGCCTCTAGTCAGCTGCCTCATTTTACAGATAAGAAGACTGCATATCCAGAGAAGCTATTTGTCCAAGATCACAGGGTAATAAGTGGCATAGTCAGGTCTTTGGACCCAGGTGTTTTGACTCCAAGTCAAAGGTGCCTTCTACTCTATATCTTAGTAGATGAAGTCATCCACTAAGACAACAATTCTCAAGATTTAGGACCACTTTACACTCTTAAAAATCATTGAGGACTCTGAAGAACTCCTGTTTGTCAGGTATATCTATCAATTTTTTTTAACAAATTAGAAATTAAAACTGATAATTTTAAAAAATTTACTTATTTAAAAATAACAATAATAAATTCATTGTGTGATACTATAAATACATATTTTTTATTAAAATAACTATTTTCCTCCAAAAAAGTTCATGAGAAGGATGGTATTATTTTTACATATTTGTGCAAATCTCTTTAACATTTGGCTTGGAATCTCATATCTGCTTTTGCATTCATTCTGTTGTGATGTATTGTTTTAGTTTAAATATACTGAGAAAAGCTGGTCTGACACAGATATGTAGTAGGAAAAGGGAGGAGTCTTAGTGTTATTATAAAAACAATTTTAACCTTGTGGACCCCCTTGAAAGATTCTCTAGGGCTCAGGGAGTTCTTTGACCACCCTTTGAGAACCACTGTACTAAGCAATGAAGGATGGCAAATGTACCCACACTGGTGTAATTATGCATCCTTGAAGTATTAGAGTATTTTATCAAGGGGGTCCATGCTGTCTCAGCTGTCTTGTTGAGAATCATATTGTACATAGATTGTTCTCTTGTGTGGCAGTGTGGTATGTTGGATTGAGTAATGGAGTGGGAGTTAGAAGACCTACTTTAGAGTCCAGCTCAGTCTGTTAGTAATTATGTGACCTCCAGGTAGACAGTGCCAGTGTTACTATCTCCATTTTCAATATGAGGTTACTCAGAATCAGAGGACTGAAGTGTCATGCCTATGATCACATATGTAACAAATGTTAGAGCCAAAATTAAACCCAGGTTTTTCCTGAGTCCAGACCCAGCATTCTTTCTACCTACAATGACCTAACATTGTGGGAGATAGAAAGAAGTTCTAAGGCATGATCTTTCCTCATAAATAGCCTGACACTTAATTGTAAGGACAACAATATTCTTATCAGTCAGAAGGATGCAGAGTGTATTAGAGTAGGGATTTTTTTTTCTGCTACAGTTATTATATTATATTTTATTATTTTATTTTTCCCCAATTACATGTGAAAACAATTTAAAAATTTTTTTTCAAGTTTTGAATTCCACTTTCTGTCTCTCCTTCCCATCCTCTCTCCCTGAGATAGTAAGTAATCTTATGTAAGTTATACACGTGCAATTATGTAAAACATTTCCACATTAGTCATGTTGTGGAAGAAAACTTGAATTTAAAAAAAAAGAAAGGAAAGAAGGAAGAAAAGTAATATGCTTCAGTCTGCATTCAGACTCCATCAATTCTTTCTCTGGAAGCAGATAGCATTTTTCATCATGAGTCCTTTGGGATTGTCTTCAATCATTGTATTGTTGAGAATAGCTCAGTCATTCATAGTTGTTCATCATACAATGTTGATGTTACTGTGTACAATATTCTCCTTGTTCTCTCTTTACTCAGCATCAGTTCATGTAAGTCTTTCTAGGTTTTTGAGATCATGCTGCTCGTCATTTCTTATAGCACAATAATATTACATTATAATCATATACCACAACTTGTTCAGCCATTCTCTAATTGATAGACATCTCCTAAGTTTTCAATTCTTAGCCACCACAAAAAGAGCTACTAAAAATATTTTTGTGAAAATACATTTTTTGAAAAAAATCTCTTTGGAGGACTTCCAGTGCCAAGATGGCAGAGTGAGGAAGGAACCCTCTGAAGCCCTCCCAAATTCCCCTCCAAACAACTAGAAAACCACTCAGAATTGATCTAGGAGCAGGGAAGCAGCTTACCAGCCCAGAAGGAAAGGTCTGTCTCACTGGAATGGGAGGGGAGCCAGGTCAAAGAGCAGCAGCAGTGGCTACTGCCAGCTTCACAGCAGGGGGCCTGCAGCAAAGCTCTGAGCCTGGGGCACTCCATCAATGAGGCCCCACCCTCCTGCAAGCTAGTAGCCCTCTAGGCAAGTGAGCAGTCTGGCAGCACAGCAAGACCCCACCCCAGTGACCTCCCAACCAGCACAGGCCTTGACCCCATTGCTGACCTGGAGGCCAACAGATAGACCTTGCCCCTGGGGCCTGCCAGCAGAGACACCCTGTTTCCATAGCAAGCCAGCAGCAGAGCCCCCACCCTTGGGGCAGACCAGCACTAAGATCCATCCTCCAGGGCCAGCCACTAGAAAGACTCTGTTAAAATTACAGCTCAGCAAAAACCCTGCCCCACCTCCACCCCTGGGGCAGGCCAGAAGCTAAACCCCACACCCAGGGGAGGCCAAGAGGGAGACCTCTACCTCCCAGTACAAGTCAGAAGGGTAGCCTACCCACTAGTGAAAGCAAACAGCTAAGCCCTGAAGCCCAGTGAAAGCCAGGAGTATGATCCTGAGCCCCAGCACAAAAAGCTTGGAACAGTACAGTACCTGAGCCCAATTCTCTGTCACAAAAAAGGCAGAAAAATCTGCAAAAACAAAAACAGAGACAAAAAACTTGACTATAGAAAGTTACTATAGTGACAGGGAGAATCAAGGCATAAACTTAAAAGAGGATGATAGTGTCAAAATGGCTACATGTGAAACCTCAAAGAAAAGTGTAATTTGGTATTGATTGGGGCTAAAAAGAATTCATAAAAGAGCTTAAAAAGAAAATTAGAGAACCAGAAGAAAAGTATTGCAAGATATTGACCAATTTGTAGAAGCTGCATATAGAAGACAGAATTTTCTAGCCTAAAGATGTATTTTAAATGTATATGGTAATACATTATAGTAAATGACCATTGATAAACCCCAAAATCCAAGCTTTTGGAACAAAAATTCATCATTTGACAAAAGCTGCTGGGAAAACTGGAAAACAGTATGGCAGAAATTAGGTATAGAACAACATCTCACAGCTATACCAAGATAAGGTCAAAATGGGTACATGGTTTACACATAAAGGGTGACATCGTAAACAAATTAAGAGACCATGGAATAATTGTTAGATTTATGGATAAGGGAAGGACTTAGAAGAAAAATTGAGAAATGAGAGTAATGCAAGAAAATCATGAAAAAAAAGTCAGTAGCATGGGAAAAGATATATGAAAATTTACCGAGGAAAATAACTCCCTGAAAAATAGAATTTGCCAAATGGAAAAGAAAGTACAAAAACTCACTGAAGAAAATAATTCCTTAAAAATTAGAATTGAGCAAGTGGAAGCTAATGACTCTGTGAGACATCAAGATATGACAAAACAAAATCAAAAAAAAGTTAAAAAAAATAGAAGAAAATGTGAAATTTCTCATTGGAAGAACAACTGACCTAGAAAATAGATCCAGGAGAGATAATATAAGAATTATTGGAAGCCATGATCAAAAAAAAGAGAAAAAGAAAAAAAAAAGCCTGAATAACATCTTTCATGAAATATCAAAGAAAACTGCCCTGATATATTAGAACCAGAGGGCAAAATGGAAATTGAAAGAATACACTGGTCACTGCCTGAAAGAGATCTCAAAATGAAAATCTCCAGGAACATCATAGCCAAATTCCAGAGCTCATAGATCAAGGAGAAATTACTGCAGGCAGCCAAAAAGAAACCATTAAAATATTGTGGAACTACAGTCAGGATTGCATAGGATTTGACAGGTTCTATATTAAAAACAAAACAAAACAAAACAAAAAAACACTAGAAAGAGAAAACAAAAAAAAAAGAAAATATTCTTCAGTCTGCATTCAGACTCCATAGTTCTTTCTCTGGATACGGATAGCATTTTCTATCATGAGTCTTTTGGAATTGTCTTGCATCATTGTATTGCTGAGAAGAACTAAGTCTGTCATAGTTGATCATCGCACAATGTTGCTGTTAACTGTGTACAATATTCTCCTGGTTCTACTCACTTCACTCAGCATCAGTTCATGTAAGTCTTTCCAGGTTTTTCTGAAATCTGCCTGCTCATCATTTCTTATAGCACAATAGTTTTCCATTACATTCATATACTGCAACTTGTTCAGCCATTCTCCAATTGATGGGCATCCCTTTGATTTCCAATTCTTTGTCACCACAGAAAGAGCTGCTATAAACATTTTTGTACATGTGAGTCCTTTCCCCTTTTTTATGGTATCTTTGGGATACATATCTAGTAGTGATATTACTAGATCAAAGGGTATTCGCAGTTTTATAGCCCTTTGAGCATAGTTCCAAATTGCTCTCCAGAATGATTTTATCAGTTTATAACTCCACCCACAATGCATTAGTGTCCTAATTTTCCCACATCTTCCCCAACATTTATGATTTTCCTTTTCTGTCATACTAGTTAATCTTATAGGTATGAGGTGGTACTTCAGAGTTGTTTTAATTTGCATTTCTCTAATCAATAGTGATTTAGAGCATATTTTCACCTAACTATAAATAGCTTTGATTTCTTCATCTGAAAACTGCCTATTCATATCCTTTGACCATTTATCAATTGGGGAATAACTTGTGTACTTATAAATTTGACTCAGTTCTCTATATATTTGTGAAATGAGGCCTTTAATCAGAGATATTTGCTATAAAATATTTCCCCCCCAATTTTCTGCTTTCCTTATAATTTTGGTTGCACTTTTTTTGTTTGTGCATGATTTTTTTTGTTTGTGGCCTCCTCTGGGTATGGGGATTAGCTACTGGCCTGCCCCAGGGGTGTCGGGGTAAGGGGTGTTGGGGGGAAGGTTTCTGCTGGGTTGCAATTTTACCAGAGTCTTTCTGGTGGCTGACCCTAGATGTTGGATCTTAGTGCTGATCTGCCCCAAGGATGGGGCTCTGCTGCTGGCTTGCTATGGAAACAGGGTGAATCTGCTGGCAGGCCCCAGGGGCAATCAAAATTACCCATTTTACATCTAGTAATGCTCTCTATCTCTTATTTCATCCTAAATTCTTCCCTTATCCATAGATCTGGTAAACTATTCCATGGTCTCCTAATTTGCTTATGATATCATCCTTTATGTCTAAATCATGTACCATTTTGACCTTATCTTGGTATACAGCATGAGATGTTGATCAATACCTAGTTTCCACCATAGTGTTTTCAAGTTTTCCCAGCAGTTTTTGTCCCCAAAGCTTAGATCTTTAAGTTAATCAAACACTAGGTTACCATGGTCATTTACTACAATGTATTGTGTACCTATTCTCTTCTACTGATCCACTACTCTATTTCTTAGTGAGTATCAGATTATTTTGATAATTACTGCTTTATAATATAGTTTGATATCTGATACAGCTAGACCACCTTCCTTTCTGTTTTTTATCAATTCCCTTGATATTTTTGAGCTTTTGTTCTTCCAGATGAATTTTATTATTTTTTCTAGCTCTATAAAATATTTTTTTGGTATTTTGATTGTTATAGCACTGAATAAGCAGATTAATTTAGGTAGAATTGTCCTTCGTATTATATTGGTAGGGCAAGGATTCTTAGCCATTTTTGTATCATGGATCCCTTTAGCAGTCTGGTGAAGCCCATACACCCCTTATCAAAATAATGTTTTTAAATAATTGAATTGCAGTAGCTAAGTGGTACAGTGGGTAGAGTATTGGACCAATAGTTAGGGAGACTTGAATTCAAATGTGACCCTGGATACTTACTAGCAGGGTGACTCTGGGCAAGTCACTTAACCACTGCCTGCCTCAGCTTCCTCATCTGTAAAATGAAGCTAATAATAACACCTGCCTCCCAGGTTTGTTGTAAGGATCAAATGAAATAATATTTATCAAACACCTTAAAAGAGTTATGTAAATGCTGTCTGCTATTATTATTATTAACTAATTGAAGAAAATGTTAAATTTGAGGTAAAAGTACAGGAAAATAAAGATGTAATTTTTTTCCTCATTCAAGTTCATGTTATCCCAGAAATCTCATGGACCCCTAGTTCAGAACATAATTAGAGGCTGGAGACAAGGAGGAGGATGCTGCAGTAAGCCTGGAATATGGTGATAATCTTAGACTAGTCTGGTTTCCATAGGAATGGAGGGGAAGGTGATGTTTCAAAAGAAAGATTGCCAGTACTTGGTGACTGGATCATGAGATCAGACGATCATAGATTTGGAGACACAGGGAATGAAAGAGAAAGATGAGTCAAACATTTCTTTTGTATTCTTATAGTAACTTGCAGAAAATTGGAACCAAGCAGCCACTTGCTAAATAATGTTGATTGACCAATTGTGAAGGAAGGCAGTCCATTTCTTTCTCAAAAGAAGTTCAAATATTCAAAGATTAGTGAGTGAGCAATTTACGTGCAGCAAATGGATGAGCTCTATCCTAGGACTCTGAACTAGAAGGGCATTCAGGGACCATCTAGTCTAAACCCTCATTTTAGAGATGAGAAAATTGAGACTCAGGGAGGATGAAGTCGTGTAACTAAGTAACACTTTCTTTGTTTCAAACCCTGTTCTTCTGGCTTCAAGTATTATGCTTTTTCCATATCACAACACTGTCTTTCTTATGCTTCTTTCTGTGATAAAACCTTTAACTAATTTTTTTTTTATTAACTCACAGAAGATTTAGAGGAATCTATTTTAGACTCCTTTAGCCTCAGTATCCCTGTTCATAAACAATATCTAGCACTGAAGGATGTTTTTGGAGCAGAGAATGATGTGATCAGACCTGTGTCTTAGGAGTCCTTTGCAATGGAAGTTTATCTATAAGCCCAGGCCAGGTGGTTTGGCACTCAGTCAAGAGTGACCATATATCAAAGCCATTCAGACAACTTTTCCTTGGATCAGTTTCCATTTTGTAAAAGACCTGTGGAGGTGGAGATTTCACATTGAACTTGGAACATTATTCTGGATTCATGGTAATGCTGCTGTATTTTTCCTCAGCCTATGCCTCAGGAAGGCCTGAAGTAACTAACACCATTGCCAAGGGACATTGCTGTGAAGGAGTTAATTTAAGTGAGGTCTCTCTGCCATCATTCTGGTGCAAGTCCTCATCACCTCAGGCAGTCAATGAATAAGCAGTAAATGTGTTAGGAGTGCCAGGCACTGTGCTAAGTGGGGGAGATACAAAAAAAAAAAAAAAGACAAAAGCTAGTCCCTGCCCTTGAGAAGCTTACAATCTAATGGGAGAGACAACAAGCAAACAAATCATGTGCAAACAAGCTATATGCAGGATAAATAGTAAATAACCAAGAGGGGAAAGGCATTAAAATGCAGAGAGGTTGAAGAAGACCTCCTCTAATAGATGAGATTCTAGTTGGGACTTAGAGGAAGCCCAGGAAACCCACTGCTCAACTATTGCAAAAGCTTTCTGATTGGTCACCCTGTCACAAGTCTCCCTACTTCATACTCCATTCCATCGTCTGCTCAGCTGCCAAAGTGTTCTTGCTAAAGTGTAGATCTGACCAATTCCCCCATATATCACTATATTCCCCTTTAGTAAACTCTGGAGCTTCCTGTTACCTCTAGAAGCACATATAAAATCTTCCATTTGGCTTTTAAAGTCTTTCATAATGTGACTCTTTCCTAGCTTCCCATTCATCTTACCCTTTACTCCCTCTATGCACTCTATGATCCAGTAACATTGGCCTCCATGCTGTTGTCCCATGCTCTCCTCCTCACCTCTGGTTCCTGGCTTCCAAGGTTTCCTTCAAATTTTAACCAAAATGGCACTTTCTACAAGAAACAGGTCTCCCATAATGCTAGTGCCTTCCCTCTAAGATACCTCCAATTTACCCTGTATAGATGGTGTATGCTTGTAGTTGTTTGCAAGTTGTCTTCTCTATTAAAAAATGAGCTCTTTGATGGTAGGGACTGTTCTTGCCTTTTTTTTTTTTAATCCTCTGCAATTAGTAGAGTGGTTGGCACATAATAAGTGCTTAATAAATGCTTCTTGACTGCTAAGACATTTTCTTAGGAGGTTGTTGGTAGGTTTACATTAGGTGCAACCAACTGTTTCAACTTCCTACCCAGTAGGAGGATAAATAGCACAGATGGCTGTCATTCAGTTTCCTGATTAATAGTAAATATAGGTTCCCTTAAAAGCCATTAATTTATACTAGCAAAATTGAGGGATTCTGCATGTGAATGTAATGGAATTCCTATTGTTCACCAGGAAATGACAAATATGAGGAATTCAAAGAACCATGTATGACAAATGTATTAATTTATTAGTGTATTACTTATTTAATACTTAATGTATTAAATGTATAATGACTTAAATGATTCAGAGTGAAGTTTGAAGAACCTGGAGAACAATAGACAATGACTACAGCAATGTAAATAAACAACACTGAAAGGTGGTTGAATCCTGATTTATTGGAAAGACCAATCTGAATCCCAGAGAATGGCCAATGAAATGTGATTCCTTCTTCTTCTTAGTAGAGTGATGGGAGATCGTAGGTGTAGAGTGTTGTATACGCTGCCAAAAATGATGTCTTGGTTTTGCTATTTTTCTTTATTACAAGAGAGGATTCAGTTATATTAAGAAATAGTAGTGATGTAAATACAAAAGGCATTAATAAAAAAAGTGAGAAAAAAACTAAGTTTAGTAATTCTTTATGTCCTAGAAGACAGCACTCACATTCACGAGAGCTACAACCACAGAGACAGTCATTGGTCAGCTCATTAGTTAATACTGAAGTAGCTATGTATTGGAATGTGCATAGTTCTAGGAGATAAGGGACCTGTTGTGTATTCCTCACTCTGCCATCCAGTAGCTGTGATTTCTGGATGAGTAACTTCCTTTTTCTGAGTCTCAGTTTCCCCACTTGTGTAATGTGGGCAGGGATTATCTTGGTCCATGATACAATTTTCTAGCATAGTTTTTAGTCCCCATAGTGGAGGGGTAAGGGAACTTGCGTTCACTGGAGGAAAACTTGGATGTCTGAATTCTGTGGGACTCATGCAATTGCATCTAGAGTTGTAAACATGAAAAAAAAATATGGAAATAAACACAGCCACATGAAAAGGGGAAGTCTTGTGCATTTGGGAACTGCTGTAGTGGAGAGCTGAGATTGAACAGGCTGATGTCATGGGGTATTCTACTAAGCAGGAGATGCTGAGGCTGTAATCTACTCTAGGAACACTTGGGCTTTGGCAGTGAAGAGGACAGGAACCCAAGAGATAGTTTCCATGTAGATGCTGTTGCAAGCCCAGACTCGAGCCAAGGAAAACCCAGGTCCAGAGTTCTCTGTGCATGCCACAGAAAGCATATTGATAGGATCCAGGGAAAGGATTGATTCTTTCCTTACCCCATCTGCCCCTGTGTGAGAGGGGTAGTTTTCAAATCTTTTGAATAAATTTTCCTTGGATGTTTTCCCCCATGTACCACATAAAAAACATAAGAAATTGCACTTATTTGCATATGAGGTATCAAGATTTGGCTCTATGACAGTTAACACTCCTTTATTTACAGTGTTTTAAATCTTAATTAAACTCTTACTATTTGATTTGTGGCTTTTACATGGTCTAAGTAGTGTTGGGGCAAGGGGGGCTTAGGCTATGATGTAAATAAACTGATTATTCCAAATAGCTCACACTGAACCTGAGAAAACTTCAGAGCTAGAACCCGAGTGTGATTCTTGTTACATCTTTAAAAGAAGGGGGTTGGACTAAATGGGGATTGATCTTGTTTGTGTCATGGATCTCTTTGATAATCTGGTGAATTTCTAAAGTCTTCTTTTCAGAATAATGTTTTTCAAATGAATAAAATAAAATAGTATTATAAAGAAAACCCATATTGAAATATCATGATCATAATATTTAAAAAACAAGACAGATTCATGGACTCCAGGTTAATGATTTCTGGTAGTGCATATATAGGGTGTTGGATTTGCAGTCAGGAAAATCTGAGTTCAAATCCTGCCTCAGACACTTTTTATTATGACCCTGGGCACACTTAACCTCTCTCAGCCTCCATTGCCTCATCTGTAAATCATGAATAATATATAAAACACTTACCTCAAAGGAATCAAATGTTGTGAGGATCAAATGAAATAATATTTGTAAGTCATTTTACAAACCTTAAAGTTTCTATGATGCTAGCCATAATTACAATTTTTAAAATTTGTTAATCTCTGATTATCTGGTTGTAGTATTCTGTGTTTCTGTTACTTGAACCCCTGTAGTGCCCCTCCTTGAGTCTTTTGCATTCCATCATTCCCCGTATCTAATCAGTTATCAGCCTTGTCTATTCTACCTCCTTAATCTCTCTCATATTCCTACCCTTCTCTCTACTCACATGGCCTCTACTCTAGTTCACATGCTCAACACTTCTCACTTGCACTTTTGAAGTAGCCGTCTAGCTCTTCTCCCTTCCTCCAGTCCATCCTCCATACAACTGCCAAATGGCCATTCTTAAACTATAGATCAGATCCTAACACTTCCTCTACTCTAAGTATTTTCCAAGCATCTCCTGTGTGCTGTATTAGGCACCGAAGACAGAGACTAAAATGAAGCGGTTCAGTTACAAGATTAGAGCTCTTTTGGTCTTAAGAAGTTTACATTCTATCAGAGAAAACATATATAAATATACCAAAATTATGTACATTGTCATTTAGGGATCAGAAAGGCTGCTGACTCTGGTTACTTCTCCTGAGTATCTTTCTCCAATAGTGATGATGGAATTATCCTGCTTTTCATACTTTTGGGACCAATATGGTAGCTGATTCAGGATTGGGTATATGGGCTGAGAAAGTGGGCCTCAAGCTGGGCCTTCAAGGATGAGCAGTCCTAAGATAGACAGAGAGGAAGGTTGGGAACAAAATTTAAACAAATATTCTATTTCCTGTGAGTCTAAAATTTTCCTAGATACCCAGACACAGTTCACACTGAACAGGAAAGCTGTGCATGGGTACTTTGGGGAAATTTAGTTTGGGTTGGGGTAGGGTGGGTGGATGAGATTGCATATAGCTATAGCCAGCTGCAGATGATTCATCATTTCATAATATACTCTTTAAAAAATATCCAAAATTCAGGAAATCATTTTATTGACTAGTATATGCAAAGGACATTTTTGGATTAAAATCACACTGTGTATTAAATTATTGTTATCTATTGTACCCACATACTATGTATAGGGGCTATTGTTGTATTGTCTGGGAATTACTACAGAAACTGTGTCTATATGGTGTGTGGTAAATATTATTTATTGTGATGAATTCCTGTGAACTTTTGCAGGTTGATTGCTTAAAATCTTTCATCACTCATGACAGTGTAAACAATACCATTATCATCTTAAGACAAAAAAAGGGGGTGGACAATCAAGAAGAGTTCTGCGGGGGGAGAAGTGCATTTTCACATGACGTAGGTAGGGTCCTACTGGTATTATTGTCCCTATTTTATAGATGGGAAAACAGTGACTCAGAAAGGTAAGTGACTTGACTTATGGTCACACTGTTATGAATATCAGAGGCAGAATTTGAACCTTGTTCTTCTTGATTCCAGGCCAAGCACTCTATCCACTATGCCATATTGCCTCCCATGATAAAACTTGTACTCTTTCTGTTTCACAAGGTTCTTAGACATACATGAGAAATTGTAAAGCTCATTTGAACTGTACAACACTTCTTGGAAATGTACATCACCTTTCAGAAAAAACACTTGTCATGGGCTTCTGACCAATTACTATTCAGAAGCCTATGACAAGTGTTTTTTTGAAAGGTGTCTTAACATTTCCTCACTTCTTAAACAGGCTTAATCATTGAATGGGCATTGCCTCAGTCAAAGTGAGGACTCAGAAAGACCTTAGCTTAAAAAGGCCAAGGTCTTGCACTGCATCCTGGACCATCTCCAGTTTTCCTGATCAATATCTGGCCATTGGACCCAGATGACTCTGGAGGAGAAAGTGAGGTTGGTGACTTGGCACAGCTCTCCCTTACTTAAAGCCAATTTACTTGCAAGTCATGGCATCACCTTCCTGATGTCATGGTCATCTTTGCGAACGAAGGACAAACCACAAGCTCTCGTGGTCTTATTATGTATAAAGTACTGTGTCTTTGGAATTTACAAGGATATATGATTCAAAGACATCTTCTGAGGCTGGATGACCACTTGTTAGATATGTTCTACAGGGAATTCATGTTTCCGGTAAAGGATGGACTACATGACTTCTTGAGGTCTATTCCAACTCTGATATTTTTCAAGAGATTCCCTACCCTCAAAGAGCTTATAATGTAGTATAAGAAATAATAAATATGTACAAATTAGTACAATGCAAAATAGAACATGAAAATGAGGGAATAGATAGGTTTTTGGCCTTGGAGTCCTGGACACCTGGGTTCTAATCTCACTGCTGACTCTGTGACCCTGTGTGACAGAGGCCAAGTCGCTTAACTCCCTCAAAGGGGTGATGGGGCTCACAGAATCACAGGATTTGAGAGTCAGAAGGGTCCTTAGCCGTTATTAGTGTAGCCCGTACATAAAAGGAATCACAGCTGTAATAGATTAGACGAAGAGTTGTCCATCCTTAGCTTGTAGATGTCCAAAGTAGAACCCACCACCTTTCTAGGCAACCCATTCATCTTTTGGATAGCTCTAATTGTTCGGAAGTTTTGTCTTAAGTCAAGGCTAATTTGGTCTCTTTGACTACCACCCACTCACTTCCAGTTCTGCTCTTTATGGGTAAAAGTTCAACTCTAATCCCGCCTTCAAATCTTAGCCTTTCAAATATTTGAAGATAGCTATCACGTCCCCAGAGTCTATTCTTTTCTAAGCTAAACATGCTCAGTTCCTTCAACCAATATACCATAATATGTGTAAAGAGCTTTGTAAACTTTAAAGTACAATGTAAATGTCAGTTATTAATTCTTTGGAGAGGTATAAACAAAGATACATAGGGAGGAGAGATCATTTCTGGTTGAGATTTGATAATGCTTCATGGACATGGTGTCATTTGACTTGTAAGATGAGTAGGATTATAACAGACAAAAAAGGGAGGCAGGCATTCCAGGAACTGTGAACTGAGTATACAGAGGTAAGGATGCAGGAGAGCACAGAAGTGTGTGAAGAAGGCAAGTAGTCCAAGACATTCTATCATATCTTACCAGGAAAAAAAAAAAGGAAGACTAAGGAGAGAAAGACTGGAGCAGACCTTATGTTATGAACAAGGATCATGAACCCAATGACTAGAAATTAGAATTGAAAAAGGTGGTTCTCTGCCATGTTCTCTCCCTCCCCATTCATTGGTTTTTTGTTTTTTTTTTTACTCCTCATCCCCCAAAAGTCATGCTGAAACCATTTCCTCATGTAATACTTTTCATCCCAGGCTTCCATAGCTCTGAACAAATTGCAATTAATTAAACATTGGTATTTACTTGCAAATTAATTAAATTCCTTTCCATGTTACAGAGCTGCTTCCCTGGAATATACCTGGCAGTTTTTATATGTTGGTTTCTGTTATGGGAGAAACCCCTGTGCTTTAGCCTGTCCTTGGTGCCTTTGGGTAGGCACACACCTGCAGGTGTCTGTTGATGTTGCCAGTGTGTTTTGAGAGCCAGGTTCTAAACTGAAGTCTGGAGAAGTTAATGACTTGCAAAATGCCACCCAAGGTAGAGCTGGAAATAGAACCCAAGAATAACTCCCAGGCTCATGTGAGCTGCGCAAGGCTTGCTCCTGGCTAATGCACCAGCTGCAATCTCATAGAATCATGGGACTTGAAGGAACCTTGCAGCTTGGGGTTGAGTGTGTCTATCAAGCTGGGAAGTCTAGAGTCTCATTATTTGTTTCAGATTCCTTCACAGCTACTCTGCTGTTGTTGGAAGATTCCTAGACTAGGAGCTCCGGTTACCAAATTAAAAATGCCAAGTGGACTAAAAAAGCTAAAGAAATAGCATGATATAGTAAGAAAGACCTGGGTTCAAATCCTGCCTTTAAGATTTACAAACTTAGTGAGCAAATCCCTTCCCTTCTGTGTGCCTCAGGCATCTCTTTAGAACTTACCTGCTGACTCATAGCAGTTGGATCTGTGTCACTAGAGACAGCTTCCTACACTGCTGAAAATCACAGATCATTCCTGTTGCCTAAAAAGTTTCTTTTGTTACTTTTCCCTCCAATGTAGGTAACTTTCTGATGGTGACGGCTGAGACATGAGATCTTCAGCCTCAAGGCTTTCAAGTTTTTCTTCCAGAGATTCATTATGGAATCGGTAAGCTATAATATGAACATTTTTAGATTCAGAGGTGGCATGACATGGTCAAAATAATGGACTTGGAATCAGCAAATCTGGCTTCAAGTCCAGGTCAGACCAATTAAAAATTTGTGACTTTGGTCAAGTCATTTAAATGGGAACCATCATATTTATTATGCCTACTTTCTTAGGAGGGGAAAGTTGTAAGGAATGGAAGGTGTTGGGGGGTGGGAGTAGGGGTGTATTGTGAGGTTTATAATCTCTTTCCTCTCTAGCATATGATGATTGGCAGGTCTTTCTTTCCATTCTGTCCCAATAACATCCATTGCATCTGCCCTCCTCTCTGTTCATGTGGCTACCTTCCCAGTTCAGTACCCTATCACCTCTCAACCTTGTTTATTGTAATAGAACCCTAACTGGTCTCTCTGCTTCCAACCCCTCCCCTCCCCAATCCGTCTTTCACACAGGTGCCAGATTAATATTCCTAAAACCTGAGTCTTGATCCTTGCTTAAGAAGCTTCAGTGGGCCGCTCTTGTCTTTAGGATAAGATACAAACCTCTCTGTTTGGCATTTAAAGCTCTTCACAATCTGTCTCCAATTTGTTTTTCCAGATTTATTGCCCATGACTCTCCCATATACATTCTTCAGTTTGGTCAAACTCACACACAATATTCCATCTCCTACTTTGTTTGTCCCTTGGGTCTGGAACATTCTCCCTTCTCACCTCTGCCTGTTAGCATGTGTAGCTCTCTTCAAGGCTCAGCTTCATACCATTTCCTACATAAAGCCTTTTCTCATCTTTCCTGTTGCTAGAGCTCTTCTTACTCTCCCTCCCCATATTACTTTGTATTTACAGTCAATCCTTAACTTTCTAGGGTGTAACATTTCTGGAAAACAGCACAAAAGTAAAAAGTGTGTGTTGATACATTGAACCTATGGAAAATAGGGGGTTAGGTTCCTACCATCATCAGGACTGTCTTTTGCTAGAGATTGCTGAAAACATACTTTTCTGCATACATTTCTCTATAACAAAACATTAATTCTGGTAATATGCACTTTTCCTAACACAGTAACCATGAAGTAACCCCTAAAATAGAGGGAAGGGGAGCGGCAATGCTGGACTGGACAGGGAAGGGGAGGGGCAGGAGTAGGGGCAGTGATATCAGAAGGACCCCGAGGTAAAAAAAGAGAAAGGGGCAACCTGCCAATAATCTCCCTTTAGGCTGTGGTTAAACTACTTATTCCCCAATGAAAAGCACATGCCCCTGTCTGAGCTCTCCACAGGCAGGATGCTTGCTTGGCCTCCCTAGTGCTGTGGAAGAGGGCAGGGGTAATCACAGTCTTATTTATCCACAAACTTAGCTCATTTCCATTTCTTCAGTTTCCTCGTCGTCATCGTGCACTTGAGAGATTGCTTTAGCACTTTCTGGAGTGTATTTATAAACACTTTTATGAATACTTTCCTCATTTTTGCAGATAGAAACTCAGCGTGGTTTCTTGGTTTTTTTCTCTACTGTGTGTAGCCACGAATGACATTGCCAATGCAAAAGTGAAAATGAGATTACTAATAAAATCATTCAAATGCTTGAAGTCACAAAGGTTAAACATGCTAATGTTGAAGATAGACTGTACTTTGCAAATATTTTGCATTTGCTTTTGTATGAAAATGTTGTTTATCTGTCCTCTTCCACTCCCACTCTGTAGACTGTAAGTTCTTGGAGGACAGGGACTGCTTTTTGTTTGTTTGTTTTGGCCTTTGTATTCCCAGTGGCTGGCACAAATGTGTGTTACATAGTTAATAAAGAAATTCTGTTGAACTGAATTGAATTGAATCAGAAGAGAGAACACATGTGAGAAAATTAGAAAACCTTATTGTACTATATAAGAATACTTCATTTTTATTTGAAGAACATACATTGTGGGACATTTATAGAAAATCTTGGAGGCAGTCCCAAATAAAATATGAAATCTTCTTGTTAACATGAATGAATAATGACACCTAATGTTTATATAGCCTTTGTAGTTTCCAAAGCTCCTTCATATACATTATCTTGTTTGATCTGTCCCAACAAACCTGTGAGTTAGATAATTCAGGTGCTACTATCCCCATTTTACAGATGAGGCAACTTAGTCTCAGAAAGGTAATGTGACAAGCAAGACCGTGAATATGTGTGTTTCCATTGCAGATTTTTTCTTATTACTTTGAAATTAATGAAATATAATGTGTCTACAGAGGCATAAAGAATTGTTCCAAAATCCTTTTCAGAATTGGAAGTGTTTAAGATAGATAAACAGTGCATGTGTTATGGAAAGAATGAAATAAGCATTTATTCATCACCTGCTATGTACCAGGCACTGTGGGGTGTTTTACAAATATTATCTCATTTGAGATTCACAGTAACCCTGGGAGTTATGTGCTCTTATTATCCCTTATTTTATAATTTATATATATATGAACTGAGGCTGTGCCTTAAGTGACTTGCCCAAGGTCAAACAGCAAATGTCTTAAGATTGTATTTGAACTCAAATCTTTCTGACTCTAGGACTAGCACTTTAGCCACTGACCTACCTAGCTGTCTCTATTAAATTTTTACAATGTATCAGGCATTGTATTAAGTACTGGGGAGTACAAATATTAGCAAGCAAGAGTCCTTTCCTCAAAACACTTACATTCTATTATGGTAAGACTATGCATAAAGAAAAACCAGGTGAGATAGGGGAAATAGAGGTTTTATCTCAGACAAGATAAGCAGAAAGCTCACCTATCAGAGTCCTGGGTGGCTCCTGGAGTAAGGTACAAGTTGTTGATAGCCAAAAGAAAGGATGAAGACCACAGGAAATATGGCATAATTTGGAGCTATTGGCCCCGGAATGATGTGGAAGCTTGGTTTTAGGCTAAATAAGCTAAAAACTCACCTATCAAAACCTAGGATTTATGTTGTACTTGACCACATACTAACAAATCCCCACACCTACCATCCCTGACGACAACAACATTTGCCACTTCGTTTGCCACTCCTTTTGTGGGGGAAGCTGGGTTTTCTTCACTCTATAAAAAAACTCATCTGTAAGTCTTGATTCTGCCATGTATTTTTAAAAAATCATAGTAGCAATAATAACACTCAGTTTATATTTTAAAGTATATAAAATGCTTTTCTCACAACAGCTGAGTGTAGTCTCATTTTACAGTTGGAGAAACTGAGTCTTAGACTTGCCCATGGTAGCATAAGTGATAGATCTGGGAATCAAATCCACATCCTTTGATTCCCCCCAAAATTCTTACCACTCTATCATGAAACCACATTTTTGATTTTTGGCAAATCATTTCACTTCTTTGGGACTTGGTTTTCCCATCTCTAAAAAGGATTTGGACTAGATATCTCTAAGGTCCTGTTGAATTCTAAAGTTCTCGACTTTCATTTCTCTCTCAAGGTTTATGTTGAGCCCCCATTTTACAGCTCACAACATTAGCCAGGCCATGTTTTAAACCTACTTAGCTAAGAGAAGGAGCTGTTAATATCTCTGGGGAGTGGGTAGAGCTATTTCATAGAAATATAAATATACTCATTTAACTTTGAAAATACACATCTCTCCAGGGCAGTCTGCAAGACATCTGGAGCACTTCTGGGACAAGCCTGGATTTTGAAGATGTGGGGCTTATTCCTTCCACTTCTGTACAATGAATGGATGACAGCAGCCCACAGCTGCTTCAGGGTGCCCTTGTTTACCCGATATGGGACATGTGGGTGTTCCGGCACCATTGTCTAAAAAGCCTGTTCTTTTTAGGAGTATCAGTATAAGGATAACAATTGTTAGTGTGCCTTACATTTCTAGAGGCCTTTCCTATGCATTACTTCACTGTGTCCTCATAACAGTTCTGTAAGGTAGATGACTTCAGAGAGGTGAAGGATATGGATATGGACACAGAGTTGCAGAATTGGCACTAAAATCCATGGTTCCTAACACTGAAGACGGTCTTCCTTTCTCTATAAGATATAGAATAATTTCTTTAGAGGCAGCGAGGTAGGTCAGTGGCCATTGTGTTGGGTCTGGAATCAGGAAGCCCCAAGTTCCAATTTGGTCTCAGACTCTTACTAGCTGTGTGACAGTGTGCAAGTCATTTACCCTATGCCTCAGTTTCCTCAACTATAAAATAACATCTACCTTCCAGGGCTGTTATGAATCTCAAATGAAATAATATTCATAAAACACTCAGCACAATGCCTGGCATGTTTTTGTTGTTTTGTTAATCAGTCGTGTCTGACTCTTCATGATCCCATTTGGGGTTTTCTTGGCAAAGATATTGGAGTGATTTGCCATTTCTTTCTGCAGTTCACTTTACAGATGAGGAAACTGAGGCAAATAGAGTTAAGTGACTTGTCCAGAGTCACATAACTAGTAAGTGTTTGAGGCTGGATTTGAACTCAGTCTTCCTGACTCCAGGGCTGGCAATTAATAAATGTTTATTCCTTTTACCCACCCCTTCCTTATCATGGGAAATTCCCTTTGTCAACATAAACAGGAAAGAAGGACTAGGATTTAGTGGTGATGTTCTAGGACAAAACAGGACACATGGATAATTCTCCATATTCGTTGGCTTTTGGTCTCCCTGCCTGTTGTTCAGTTGTTTTCAGTTGCGTATGACTCTCCATGACCCCATTTAGGGTTTTCTTGACAAAGATATTGAAGTGGTTTACCATTTCTTCTATATCTCATTTTACAGATGAGGAAACTGAGGCAAACAGAGTTAAGTGACTTTCTCAGGATCACACAGCTAGTAAGTGTTTGAGGCCAGATTTGAACTCAGAAAGATGTCTTCCTGACTCTTGGCCCAGTATTCTATCCACTCCACCACTGTGCTGCTTGGGCCACCCTACTTGCTCAGGGTTGCATAGTTAGTGTCTGAGGCTGGATTTGAACTCATTTCTTCCTGACTCCAGACCCAGCACTCCATCCACTGTGCCACCTAGTTGCCCCCTACCTTTCTGTACTACATTTATTAGGAAAAGAAGGAAACTCTAGTGTCCCATTCATATAAGAAATAAAATAAATTAATTAATTTTAATAGTATAACTGTTTACCAGATAGTCCCCATATCCCTTGAAGATCCTCTCATAAGCTTCTGGAGGGATTATACATCCCAAGCTGGGAACCTCTATCCTGAGTTACCTGAGGCACATAGAATAGAGACTAAACATCCTGTCCAGGGTCATACAGGTATCAGTAGAAGGAATCGAACCCTGGGCTTCCTGGGTTCCAAGCCTGGCTTGCCTGTCACTGCACTGCATCTATAGGATATAATTACCCCTGCATCACACTGTCTCTAAAAAGCTACAACATTGGTGTTGTCAGGTGGCATTTAGACCTGAAGGAACACAGGACTTCAGGAGAGTTACAGTCAATATGGACAATTTCTCCATATTCCTATCTTGTGCAGAAATTGCAACAACTAAATGTACCCCCTTGGGTGGCTCTTCAGGAGTCTTTAACAATGTGATCATACATGTAAGTTAGAACTTTGGGAGCCCCAGTGGTAAGCTCAGTTCAATTCAATAAGTACTTTTTTGAGCACTCATTATGTATAAGAGAATTGTGCCATAGGGAAAAAAAAAGCATTGGATCTGAAGTTAGGAAGAACTGAATTAAAAACCCTTCTCAACCCTTAATGTTCTAATTGTGTGACCCTGGCAAAATCACTTAATTTCCCTGAGTCTCAGGCAACTATTTGTGACTGTAAACCATAGATAGCTTATGAGGGGGTTCCCACCCTGATGAAATAATTTGTTCTGATGTACTGACATGTATTCAACATTATGTTGCAGATGTGTGTATGGGTGGAGGGAGTGATGTTGGGCATTTTTTTGGGGGGGGGGTGGAATAATAGCATCGTTCTGGTGTTCAAGGATTGGAGTCTTTTCAAATGACTGGGATTAGAGTTGATTTATTTTTAAAGGTCACAGACTCAAAAGGCAGTTGTTTTAAACCTACTTCGACAAGAGATGGGTCTGTTTGATCTAATATAGTTAGGCTTTCAAGCTATTTAGAACACTTTGATGACTTAAAATTTGGTCTTCCCTTTGAGAAATGGCTGCTTACTCATTTTGATGATGACACCTGTTCTTTCTGGGTGTCAGATTTCATAAAATCAGAAACTGTTTGAGCTAGAAGGGGCCCTTAAGTCATAGCATGGTCTAGTGCAGGGCTACTTACCCTGGGATCTGTGGACTGTACTTTTAGGGGGTCCATGAACTTGGATGAGCAAAAAGTTAACATCTTTATTTTTATAAACCTCTAGAAGAAGTATAACATTTTCTTCATGAGCCATTATTTTGAGAAGGGGCCCACAAGCCTCCCCAGATGGCCAAAAGGGTCCCTGATATACAAAAAGTTAAGAACTCCTGATCTAGTGGGAAAAGTCCTGGATTTGGCCTCAGAAGACCTGATTATGACTTCTGGCTGCACTGCTTATTAGCTGTGTGACCCTGAGCAGTTGGCTTCATATCCCTGAGCCTCAGCTTCTTCATCTGTAAAATAGGGAGGATAATGGAACTTGTACTGCCTGTGTCAGAGGGAAAGCACTGAACAACCTGCAAAGCATTGTAAATGCAAACTATTATTGAGACTAGGTATGAGACCTATAATTTCATTGGTCCTATGGAATTCCATGTGAGAAAACTCCCTCTACTGATGCAGGTTGGTAGCCCCCTAGTAAAGGCCCTCACCACTACCTGTCTGATGTACTGCTATAACTTCTTCACTGGTCCTCCTATTTCTACTCTCTTCCTAGGGCTCAGCGAAGTGTTCTGCATACAGTTGGCATTTAATGAATGTTTGGTGAATCCAACATGTGAAGATATTGAGGAAGAGAATGTTTTAGGCATAAGAAATATCTTAACAAAAAAACAGGCATTTATTATATGCGTCCTGTGTGCCAGGCATTCTGTTGGTACTGGGAATACAAAAAAAAAATGAATAAACAATACCTACCCTCAAGGAACTTACATTCTGCTAGGGAGGTTGCAACATTTATACACATACAAGTGTTATACAAGATAGAATGTGATGGTCTCCAAAGTATTCTAGAAAAATTTGAGAAGAGAGGGGAGACTTTTGTCTGGGGAAATCAAGGAAGATTCCTTGAAGGAACAAAAAGGATTCTGCAATGCAGAGATGGGCAGACAGTGCATTCCTGGCTTGAGTGACAGATAGCCTGTTTGAAAACAGAGACAGGAGGCAGGCTATCAAGTTTGGAAAACCACTGGTAGTACAGGTTTGGACGGAGTTTGTCAGGGTAATAAATGTGACTTAAGGCTGCAAAAGGAGGTTGGGGCCAGATTGTGGAGACTTAAATACCAGGTTTAGGAATTTGTATTTTACCCTTGAGTCATTATGTTTTCAACACAGGTTTGGAGGCAGGAGAGTGGCATGATGAGATATGTGCCTTAGGCAGATTTTTTAGGGAGCAGCTTTGTGAAGGACAAAGTGAAAGGGGGAGAGATTGGAGACATGGAGACCATGTGAGGAGGCTAGGTCAGGTGAGCAATGAAGAAGGCCTGGATCAAGGTGGTGCCCTAGTGAATGGAGAGGAGGTGAATGGGAGATATAAACCATCTTTTTTTTCCCTTGATAACTCCTATTCTAGACACAAAGCATAGCACTGTATGCCATGCAAAAGCTCTGTGCTAACTGAAATGGTTCTGATTTACATGTCATTAGAATGCAAACTCTTTGAGGGCATGGACTATTTTTGTCTTCCTTTGTATCCTCAGCATTTGACACAGTGCCGGGCGTATAGTAGGTGCTTAATAAATGCTTTTTGTTCATTTGTTTGATTGATTGAGAGACAGATATTGAAATCGAGTAGCCTCCCTCTCAGACCACTGTTCACCATGCATAAAGACCATACTGACCTAACCGTCAAACCATTTTCTATCAAGTGGATGAGAGAATAGCTTTCCCAAACATCAAGGTAGAGGTAATGCAATCATCTTACTACTAGCTGTCAGCCTCAATTGTATTTCCCTGAACTCAATTAATGTACCCCTTTGGCTTTCCTGGAGGGCAGCAAGTCAGGAATCAGACTTGCCCATGTGCAGAAAATGTGTTCAACAAGCTGGACACAGCAGCACTGACCCGGCAGCTTCCATCTGCACATTTAGCATCATTCAAAAAGCCTGGGGAAAGAGCTTAGCATCTTGAAAAATGGTGTTATTAAAAAAGCCAATATTCTAAGCTATGATGCATGCAAATGCAGTTGTTTTAACCTTTCAAAAATAGCGGAAGCCTATTATAACTCGTGTTATTACGTGGATTCAGACATGTCACTGTAAAATCATGCCTCTCTTTCCATCACGGGCTCCATCATGCTCCCAGTCACCCAGGCTGCAAGCTCAGATTTATCTTCGACTTCTCCCTCCCCAGACTCCTCATGTCAATCAATCATCTAGCCTTATGGGTTATGTCATTGTCATTTCTCCTGTACCTCTCCTTTAGTTTCCATTCCTATTGCCACCCTCCTAATTTAGGCCCCCTATATCTTCATTCTGCAACCTGCATGCTATCCTTTGAGTTGGTCTTTCTGTCCAGGCTTTTCTGGTTCCAACTATTCTATTCACCACCGTTGGATTAATCTTCCTGAAATAACACTTTGATCATACCATTCCTTTACTCATAAACCGTTGATACTTTTTCATTACTACTATGTCATAATTTGTATTTTATCTTTGCCTATGTACAAATTCCTTACCATGATGTTAAAAACATAGCATAATGTTACAGAAAGGTCACCAAGGAATTGGAAGACTTGGGTTCTATTTCTATAACAAGTCCAATGGCTTGGCCCCTGACCATCCATGTAACTTTGGGCCAGGCACTGAACTTCATTGGTTCTCAGTTTCCTCATCTGTAAAATGGGGATAATGATATCTACCCTATAACTCACAGGGTTGTTGTGAGACTCAAATGAAATATGTAAATGAAAGTACTTAGACACCTGTAAAGAACCATAACAATGTATGATATTGTTATCATGGAGATTGTTATTAAAGTCTCCCCTAACTTAGCAGTTTGACCCTGATCTGTCGTTTTAGCCACAAATAATTAGTCTTGTAAATTACTTTCTGATCTAACCAAACCAAAGTGGTATACTCCCTTCTCTAGTAACACACTTTAGTGCTCTTCCATTTCCCATGTCCTATGGGTGTGACGCCCTCCCTGCACTTTGCCTCATGTAAAAATCATGCTCATCCTTTAAGACTTAAGACTTAAACGCTTTCTTTCTCTTAAGTCTTCTCTATCTATTCACTGTGGCTCAGTGGATAGAGCACCAGGCCTGGAGTTAGGAAGACATATCTTCCTGAGTTCAAATCTGGCCTCAGACACTTACTAGCTGTGTGACCTTGGGTAAGTCACTTAAATTACCTCAGTTTCCTCATCTGTAAAATGAGCTGGAAAGGGAAATGTCAAACTACTCCAGTATCTTTGCCAAGAAAACCCTAAATGGGGTTATGAAGAGTTGGACCCAACTGAAAAATGACTGCACAACAACTATTCAATAAATGTTATTAAAGGACATATAACTGTGTGTGCTAGGCACTGGGGACGCTTAGACAAAAACCAAATGTCCACTGCCCTCAAGGAACTTAAATTCTACTAGGGAGGGGAAAACAACATGTATACAGATAAGAAAATGCAAAATACATAGAAAATACTTTTCGAAGGTAGGCTCCTAACAATTAGGAAAATCAGGAAAGACCTTTGGTAGGAGATGATATTTGAACTGTGTCTTGGGAAGAGCTAAAGCTTTTAAGAGGGGGAGGTGTGAAGGGAGATGCTCATTACAGGCCAGCAACACCCTGCCTGTGTAAAGGCTCTCAGACAGAAGATGTTGTGTGTTGAGAACAGCAGGTAGGACCGACACAGCCAAAGTGAAGAGTGCATGAGGAAAAATAATGAGAATTCAGTCTGGAAACATAGTCTGCAGCCAGATTTTGAAGGGCTTTAAATGCCAAACAGAAGACCTTGTATTATTTTTTTTTTTCGTAGAGGTAATAAAGAGCCACTGATGCTTTCTGATCAGGGGAATAATGTGGTCAGACCTGTGCTTTAATAATGTCAATTTGGCAGCTGAGTGGAGGCTGCATTGGGGAAGGAAAAGGCTGTATTTAGGGAGTACAATTAAGAGGCCATGGTAATAGTCCAGCTAAGAGGTAGTAAGGATCTGAGTTAGTGAGGTGAGCGAGTGGATGGAACAGGATGGATTAGAATTGCTAGAAGTTTGAAAACATAACTTCAATCAAAGGCAATATATGATGAGTGACAAGGCTGTGGTATAGACCAATGGTGTCAGACTCAAATAGAAACATCCCAGTGGGCTACATACTGACTGAAAAAACAAATTAACATTATTTATGCTGTATTGTAGATAGATTGAGATAGAATTGATGACTGAGTAGATATGCAAGATGAGTAAGAGGTATGAGAGAGTGTGTATGCAGATGGTATATGATAATAGTAGTATAATATGGGAATTAAGGAGGTCTAAAGGGCTCTGGGAGAATTGGAGAAGGGAGAAAAGAGTCTTCTTCGAGAAGAATTGAAGGTGACTCCAACATTATAAACATGAGAGACTTCAAGAATAATACTGTCTTTGGCCACCATTAGGAATTTAGAAGAGGTAGGTTTAAGGATTAGTGAGTTAATGAGTTCTGTTTTAGACCTATTAAGTTTGAAATGCTTATGAGAAATCTATGGTGTCAGGTCCATCTAGATGGGGTGATACATCTGGTTGGAGTGAACCTGAAAGGAAGAAAAGATGCTGAGTAGAGAGGGAAGATCTGAAGGGTCCATGAAAAGCAAGAAACACACTTAATCCATCTACTAGCCCAGTGTATTCCATAGAGCATGAGAGAAAATACTTCTAGGCTTGGAAAAGGTGGAGTAGGGAGTGAGGTTTCTTTGAATTGCAAGGAGATGTAAGAAGTATAAGAGAAAGATGTTTTATGGGAAAGGCTATTTGTTGACAATAGAATGGGGTTACATAGGTCACAATGGAAGGAAAGATGGTAGAGTGGGATAGGAACTTGAAAGGGAATGGGTGATATTGATGAGTGTGAGAGAACAGAACTAAAGCCTAAGCAGTCTCCGACCTTAAAGCTTCAGAGATTTTAAGTGGAGGAGGTTTTGTACCAGTTGGCCAGTAAGTTGTCATGATGCCCTTCTAAGTATCGAAGGTAGCTAAGCATTAGGTAACAGCTCAGATTTGATATGAATGTCATTTCCTGAGCAAGAGGCAGAAGGGGGAAGGGCATGCTGCCAACGTAGCAGCTGAGCAGATGACGGGCAAGAGGCCTGGTCTTGGTTCTGGCCTGGTGGCCAGATGGCTGAGTTGAAAGAAGCCTATGTCTGGGCCCCTGATGGTTATAGAGGGCTGAGTTGTGGTTGATTTCCTTACCCTCCAAACATTTGTGAGGTCCCAGGGCCTACCACAATACCTGATTGTTTTTCTCTCCTTCAGTTGAAGCTGGCTCTGGTCCTGGTTGAGGAATATATGTTGAGTATATGAAAAATCATAAACAAGAATGGTTGGCCTAGTGGTCAAGTAGCTTATTAGCTAGGGGAAGGGGCTTAAGGGCAAATGATATGATCCATAAGACTGACAGTTATCAGTATGGTGATTATATTACTTCTGCCTTGATGTTTGGAAAGGCAAACCACAGTTCTTTTCTCATCCACTTGATAGAGTACAATAGACCTATGTTATCTATCTATGCCCTGGTCTTGGTCTGGACCTGGCCCACCAGAAGTGATCTCTCCTTACTATGAAGTCGATTAATCTTATAATTGTCTATAGCACCAAGGACCTACTCAAACTTAGCCCAGTGAGCTGAATCATGTTAAAATGTAATTGGGAAATGTTTAACAAAATAAATAAAAATACAGTACAGCATAAATAATGTTAATTTATTTTTTCAGTCAGTGTGTAGCCCACTGGGATGTTTCTATTTGAGTCTGATACCACTGGTCTATACCACACCCTTGTCACTCATCATATATTGCCTTTGATTGAAGTTATGTTTTCGAATGGATACGTCTTACCCTTTTCTAACTGGCTTCCAAGACCGTAGGTGTGGACTGTCTTATCTTTCTGTATCTCTCACAATACCTCTTACAAGGCTTTGCATGTAGTAGGTGATTGGTAACATTTGTTTTGTCATCTTGTTTTTCTCCATAAATCTGCCCCTCTGGGATGTCAGTGTCCCTGTTACTGTCAGTAGCATCCCTTTCACCTAGTCTTCCATATTTGTAACCTTGGTCCTGTCTTTGATTTTTCATTTACCCTCACTTCTCACACCTAGTCAGTAATTAAGTCTGTTCTATCCACTCTCCCCCAATGTCATTTACATTAAGCCATTATTCTCTATTCCTACTGACACCAGCCTAGTACCTCCTCTCTGAATCATTCCAGTAATCCCCCGGCAGGTCTTCCTGCCACCATTCCCCCCTCTTTCCCCAATCCAGCCCCCCAATTCCTGAATAGGAGTTGTACTTTAACCTCCTTTCCTTTGCTCATGAAAAGGAATTGTGTGGGAATCCTTGTGTGGGAATTCCTCCCATCCTTTAAAGCTCAGCTCAAGCGGCACCTGCATCATGAAGTTTTTCCTGATAATGGTCTTTCCATAGCACTTTACAGTTATTTAATGCACTTATATAATGTTGCTTGTTAAAGTTACCTGGGTAACTTTATCTTATCCCTCTACTAGACCGTAGGTTTTGTAAAATCAGAGACCGTATCATGCCTAAATCTTATATTTCCCTCAGCTATTTTAGTTCAGTACTCTGTACCCAGTAAGTGCTTAATACTATACATTTTTAAAAATTTGAATTGTATTTTCCCTGAATTCCTAAACCCAGTAAGACACTCAACATGACATAATGGGAAGAATCAGGAGACCTACTGACCTCGGCTTCTGTGTCATAAAAGAAGCTCATTGTACCTTTGCAGGTAGATTTTTAAAATCTTCAGCCCTGGCTTGCCTCTCTCTTTCTCCATGTTATCAGCCTTCCTCATCCTTACCAGTGTCATAAAGATGAAAGCCCTTTGATATTAGAGAGCCTCTACAGCCTAAATATAGAGCTCTGGACTTGTATTGTCTGTTTTTATTGAACTTTAACCTGATCACAGCATTTCTTGTAGACCTTGGGCCTACAGACCAGATAGATGAATTTCATTGTCCTGTGTAAAGAAGAAAGAAACTAGTATGTTATCCAGTGGCACACAAAGTACCAAGGAATTGGTCCATGCTTCTAAATCTTGCCATAGCTATGGCTCTGGGAGAACAGCAAAAGGTTTAAATGGAAGAAACTTTTCTTGTATTGTCTGTAAAATGGGGGGAATAACTTATCTATCTCTATAGGTTGCTGTGTAGAATGACCAACAAGACTGTTGAAAAGCACTGTAAAATACCTATTGCTATTTGGCTACTTTCAAATAATAACAGTTCATTTGGGTTAGTGGCTCTAGTAAGATCCTATCTCTTTGATGTAAATCTATTTCTCTAATTTTTGGTAAATCACAGAATCACAGAGTTGGAAAATACCTCAGAGGTCTTCTAGACCAACCTGTAAAGGAACAGGAATGCCTTAATAGTAATCTTTGGAAAGTCAGGCAGGCAATTTATTCTGTGGCTCAGTAGATAGAGTGCTGGGCCTGGAGTCTATATTACCTGAGTTCAAATCCGGCCTCAGACACTTAATAGTTCTGTGACCCTGGGCAAGTCACTTAACTCTATTTGCCTCAGTTTCCTCATCTGTAAAATGAGCTGGAGAAGGAAATGGCAAACCACTCCAGCATTTTTGCCAACCCTGAATGGGGTCACAAAGAGTCGAACATGACTGAAACAATTGAACAGCAACAACAACAAAGCACTGTGTTATGTGCTTGGGGTTCAAAGAAAGGCAAAAATAGTTCCTTCTCTTAAGAAGCTTATATTCTATTGGAAATGACAACTGTAAATAACATAAAAGGTATGTAAAGAATAGATGAAGGTAATCTGAAAGGGGAAGACATGAGCAGATGGGGGGGACTAGGAAAGGCCTCCTGCAGAACAAGTGGTCTTCTAGCCTCAGCTTTAAGATCTCTAGTGATGGGGGGAAGGGGAACAAGCATTTGTTAAATGCCTACTGTATGCCAGGCAAAGTGCTGAGTGCTTTAAAAAAACTCATTTGATCTTCACAACAGCCCTGGGAGGTAAGTTCTATTCTTGTCCTCATTTGCAGACGAGGAAACTAAGACAGGCAGAGATTAATTGATTTGCCAGAGTTATACAGCTAGTAAGTGCCTGAAACTAGATTCAAACCCAGGTCATCTGACTTTAGGGCCTAATGCTCTCTACTAGTCCACTAAAATGCCTAGAATGGGTAATTGGGTACTTACTACCTTCCAAGGAAGCCGGTTCTGCTTCTTGGCACTTCTAATCTTTAAAAAATTCTTCTTTACCCCAAGATAAAATCTGCTTCATTGAAGCCTCTACCTTCAGACTTTCTGGGGCCATATTGAGAAGCTTATTTGCATGATGTTACTCCCAAACTGTCATTATGTGGCTCCACACATCTCTGACAGCTAGGTATGACTTGAGGAAAATACCATGTCCTCACAGAGGATGGTGAAATTCACCCTTCACTCACCTACCACGTCCTTACATTATGGCATGCATGCAGGATCCCCAGATCCAGCCAGCCCCTCCATTCTTAGGACTCTGCTCCCCCTTTCCTATGTGGTGGGTGTGTAGCTGGCAGATAGACTGTGAGTGCTTTGAGGCTGTTTTCATCATCTACCACATAAATCTGTCCTCTGACATACTAGAAGCTTTTAGAGCACTTTGAGAGAACATGATGAATTTTCATTTTTATAATCAATATGTGGTATACATTTACATTAAGTCAACAGATTTATGATGGAGCCACCTGCCCAATGATATAAAAGCATAGCACCCAAATGACACTTTATATATTGTGAGATCTTTCACAGTGGTCTTACCAGCCATTCCACACAACTCTACTGGTGGTATAGGTATAAGTAAGCTCTTGGCAGTGAAATGTCAAATCTTTTTCAGGTATCCAGAGAACATCTCTACAAAGATGTGTGGTGTGAAACAGCATGGAGTGAATTTAGAGTCAGAGAACCTAGGTTAAAATCCAGTCTTGTTGCTTGTTACGTATGTGACTCCAGGAAAATCACTTCACCTTTCTGGGCCTCAGTTTCCTTGACTGTAAACTGAGGGGATTGGACCAAATGATCTCTGAGATCTGTTCTGGTTTTAAATTTGTGATCCTATGAGGTGGCCCCACTAAGCTTGCTGGCAAAGATATGGTTGGGAGATGTTAAGGAACAAACCTGTCTTGCGGTCTCAAGGTTTCTGCAGGAAACCAAAGGGATGGGGCAGCTGGGTGGCACAGTGGATAGAGCACTAGCCTTAGAATCAGGAGGATCTGAGTTCAAATCCAGCCTCAGACACTTGCTGTGTGACCCTGGGCAAGTCCCTTAACCGTGATTGCCTCCCTCCCTCCTTCCCAAAAAAAAAAAAAAAGGAAACCAAAGGGATGGTTGGGTTGAGAAGGTAGCTAGCTAAGAAGGCTCTTGAATACACACACACACACACACGCACACACACACACTCACACACACACACATACACATATCACTGCTTAAAAGTAGAATTTTCCATTTATAAAAGTTCTTTTTGAAAAATGCATGTACCAGAGTTCTTAAGGCTTTCACAGCTGTTCATTTTTACATCATTGTTCTTATGTTATAAATTGTTCTCCTGGTTCTGCTCACTTTTACTCTCCATCAGTTTATGTGATTCTTCCTAGGTTTCTCTGAAACCATCCATTTCATCACTTTTTCTGATAAATTAGTGATCATTACATTTACATGCTATACACCAATCAGCCATTGCTTAATGAAGAGGCAACTGCTTAGTTCTTAGTTCTTTGCCACCACAGAAAGAGCTGCTACAAATATTTTTGTAAATATCTTTTTTTTTGAATATACATCTAGTAGTGGTATCACTAGGTTGAAAGTTATGCACAGTTTAATAACTTTTTTGGGCATCATTAGGGATTTCTTTCTGCAATTGCTGTACCAGTTCACAGCACTACCAGAGGTATGTCATTGTGCCTGTTTTCCCACATCCCCTTCACCATTTGTCATTTTACCTTTTTTTTGTTAATTTTGCCAGTCTGATGGGTGTGAAATACAAAGGATTGAAGATGAAGAAAGGGACCCACCCCTTGACAGAGGCGATGGACTAAATATACAGAGTGAGATACACATTTTTGGACATGACCAATGTGAAAATTTGGTTTCTTGACTGCATATTTGTTACAATGGTCCATCCTTCCCCAATAGTGGGGGTGGAGGAAGTAGAAGGGAGAGAAAAATAAATATTTGTTGGCAGGTTTCTCAGAGAAGGATCACACCCTAAGCTTTAATCAGCAAATATGGCATAGATTACAAATTCTTTGAGAGCAGGAGATACAATCTTTCAATTTTTGTAGCTTCCACAGCCCCTAGAAGTATTCCTTGCTAAAGTCTTGGTTAGTAAGTGAGTTATGTTCAAGAAATAAGTGAGTTATGTTCCAGTAAAGGGATAAGTACACTGTCCAACTGTATACACAATTCAAATGCTCCTTCCTGCTTGAAGCCTTTTCTGAGTCTCCCAGTTTCTAATGTTAATGACTCTTTTGAAATTACTTTGTTTTAACTTTTTGGTAAACTCATTGCGTATATATGCAGGAGAACATAAATTCCTTGGCAGCCCGTACTGTTTCATTTTTGTCATTGTATTTTCAGTACCTAGCACATTGCTAGACACATGGTATTTACTTAATAACTTTGTTGAACTGAATTGAATTGCCCAGCTCATGGCAGGTCATATTTCCTATGCAATTCTTCTGCGTACATCTTCTGACATGCTGAGTGAGGAGTAAGTCACAGTGAATCAACAGTATTCTTATTTGTAGAATGGGTAGTTTATCTCAGAAGCTCACATCAGTGTCAGTAACATTCCATGGGTGTCCCTAATGGATAGGAAATCTTTCTGTAGGAGTGGGGCAGAGACTGGGGAAAGGAAGAATAAGGAAAGATTTGGCCATTCCAGGCTATTTTAAAACTATCTCTGTCTCCAAAATGATTGAAACAAATGCTTCTGTTTTTGGAAAGAGATTTAACAGTAGGACTGAATTCAAGGCTTGGGCCAATTAAGGATAAACTATGATACACAAAAATTCTAGGATGGAAATGACATCAAGAGTCCGATAAGTATATTCTCCTACCACCAGGTTCCAAATCATCCATGAAAGATGAGAGTACCCTAGTTCTTCAAACATATTAGGATCATAATTCCTCAGCTACCTTTAGTACCCTTTTCAGGATTTAAAAATGCTCCTTCTTAAAAAGCAGCTTTCTCTTGTTAAAGTTTAAATTCTCCTTTGTTTTCATTTTCTGTGGAGAGAGAAGAATATTCACCCTTCCCCCTGGTAAAGGAAAGGACTTTGGAGCTTTAACCTGCTCATTTTACACATGAGGAATCTGAAATACAAAGACTTGCTTAAGGATATATATACAGCTAATAAGTGTCAGGATTTGAACCTAGGTCTTCTGACTCCAAAATCAGTGCTAGTACCACCACACCAAAATACTTTAAGACAAAATAATGATATTAAATTTTTCTTTTAAATTCTAACATTAAATATTAATAATATTTAAATTATTTTTAAAAAATAATAATAACTCACATTTCCAAAGAGCTTTGTGATTTACAAAAGCACTTCCCTGAGAGCAACCCTGAGAAGCAGGAAATATGCTCATTTTACAGATGAAAAAAATCAAGGCTCAGAAATGTTAAGTGACTTGTGTGGGATTACCTAGCTGATAAATGGCAAAACCAGGATTTTTGTTCTCCGATCTTTCTCACTCCTAATCCAGTACTATGACCACATTCAGGAAAAGTACCATATCCTTAAATAACTTTTCCCCTTCCAGTTTCTTTTGGCAACAGTGATACATATTCCATTCATTTCAGTTCAGCAAACATGTATTCACAAACTTGATCATTTCCACTCTCCAGATCACATCCATGATTATAGTTGACCCTGTATAGACCTCATAAACCTTTCAAACACCCACAGCAATTATTCATTAGAAATCTCTCCTTCACATTGTTTGCTTCTCCTACAAATCCAGGACAAATAATCACAAACCCAGTCCTTCTATTTGAAAAACATTACCCCTTGATAACTCCAGTTAATTTCTGACCCTGTAATAGCAATAAGTTGTATTTTTTCCCTCTTCCTAAGAACCCTTTATTTTTCACTAGCCTTCTCTATTCAGACTCTCTTTATCTCAACTGGTACTGCTTTCAGCTGGTATTCACCAGAATTCTTCTTTTTTCCAGCTACATTATATATCTGGACTTGCAGGGGTAGGGGGAGCATAATCATGGAGTACAAAGAAGATAAGAGGTTAGAGAACCTCCTTTCCTAGAAAATATGTTGACTCATAATCTAACAAAGTGAAGCCTGGTGATGCTATCTCTTTAGAGAGAAACTGAAGTAGTGGAAAGAATATTGGATTTAGAGTCAAGAAGACCCAAGTTCAAATCCAGCCTCAGATACTTATTTGCTTTGGGATCCTGGGCAAGTCATTTCACATCTCTTAGTCCCAGTTTTCTCATCAAGAATAATAAAAATAGTCAATATTCCTATAGTGCTTTAAAGCACTTTACATGTGCTGTTCCATTTGAGCCTGACAGCAACCAAGGAGGTAAGTGCCATTTTTATCCCCTTTATTCCCCTATGGAAACTAAGATTGAGGCTCAGAAATCTTAAGCCTCTTGTGCAGAGTCCCACTCCTAATAAATGTCAGAGATGACATTTGAACTCAGGTCTTACTGAATCCAAGTCCAGCACTCTGTCTAGCTAGAAGCCTAGCTATTTCTGGCAGTTGGGAAGGTGAATATCACCTACCTCACAGGCTTATGGTAAATATCAAATATGATAATGTTTAGTTATATAAATATGAGTCATTGTTCTTTGTAAATATTTATTATTTGCTATATAATACAATGGATTGAATCAATTAACTAACCAATAAGCACTTATTTAGCTCCTACTCTATGCCAGACAGTAGATGAAGGACTGAGGGTAAAAAGACAGAATGAGGAGATCAGACCAGGTAAGGGAGCTGTTACAGGGATGGGAAATGTTTTGTAAAAACTGGAAACCCACTTAGGCAAGAGGTAGGAAAGTGGGGGTATATGGCAGTTTTTGTTTTGTTTTGTTTTTGTTTTTGCTTTTTTGGCGAGGCAATTGGGGTTGACTTGCCCAGGGTCACACAGCTAGAAAGTGTCAAGTGTCTGAGGTCCCATTTGAACTCAGGTCCTCCTGACTCCAGAGCTCTATCCACTGCGCCACTTAGCTGCCCCAGGGATGTATAGTAGTTTTAATTCATTTTTCACATCTGGTGTTGTTCCAAGCATAACACTATCACCATTCATTTATGAAAATCAACCAACTAATTAGCATTTGTTGAGCATCTATTCTGTACAAATCCTTGCGCTAGGTTCTTAAAGATTTATGACACATGGGGCTTGCCCTCATGGGAGCCTATGCTGGGGACATTTAGTAGAATATAAACTTCTTGAGGGCAGAGGTTGTTTTTCCTTCAGTCTGTCTCCCCAGTGGCTATACACGATGGCCGCTTCATAGATGCTAGTTGGGCTGGATGGAGAAGCATGGAAACCCCACTGGCTTTGGAGTGAATTCTGATCCCCTCTCTATCACATGATACTGATGTGGCCTTGGGCAAATCTCTTGGCCTCTCTTTGTGTCTGGCTCCTTGCTTGTAAAATGAAGATAGTAATATTTGCATTATCTACCTCATAGGGGCTCTTGTGAATTAATGTGTGTAACAGCACTCTAAAACTACACTATATAGGATCATAGGTCAAATAATAATAAAAGCTACCATTTTCTATAATTCTTTAAGGTTTCAAACTACTATACATATATTATTTCCTTTGATTTCCCAACCCTGGGAGATAGATACTATTATTATCCCCATTTTATAGATGAGAAAACTGAGGCTGAGAGAGGTTAAGTGACTTGTCCGGAGTCAGACTGCTAGTTAGTGTCCAAGGCAGGATTTTAATTCATGTCTTCCTAACTTCCAAGTCTAGTTCTCTTCCCTGTATCACCTAGCTGGTTCAGAGCTAGAAGAGACTTCAGAAGCCATTTAGCCCAGCCGTTTAATTTTAGACCTGAGCAAATTGAAGCTCAGAAAGCATAATGTTACTTGCCTATTGTCACATGGGTATGAAATGCTAGGAAAGGAGACAGGAGGATCCTGTGACCCTAGAGTAGGGTTTCTTCACCCTTTTTTGTGTGTCCCAGATCCCTTTGGTAGGTAAAACTTATGGACCTCTTCTCAGAAGAATGTTTTTAAATGCACAAAAGAAAATGTGGAGGATTACTAAGAAAACCAGTTATAGTGAAAAAAAATTATCAAAATATATTTTAGAAAATAAGTTCAGAGGCCTCAGGTTAAGAACCCCCAGCTTTATAAGCAAGGCTCTTTGCCTTGTACCATATTTCAAAATATTGTATAGATGGGCAGCATGGTACAGGGCAGAGAGATAATATCGGTTTGCATCCTGGATCTGGAATTTAATAACCATGTGATCTGGGGCAAATTATTAAACCTCACTGGGCCTCAGTTTCCTCATCAATAAAACAACAGATTCAGTTCAATGACATTTAAGGTTCTTTCTAGTTCTAAATCCATAATGTAAGCTGTTATTATCAATAGGAGACTATAAGTAAGTTTCTCAATTGTGAGAGATTAAGAATAATTTGCATAAAAAGGTAAACCAAAGCAGAAAATGCTAAGTGCCAAGTGAATGAAACCAAGAAGTGGGGAACATCGCTTCTGGCTGCTGATGTTAGGGGAGGCCTTACTGAACCAGGCTATCAAGGATGGATATGATTTCTTTAAGCAGGGGTAGTGGGTACATTTCAGCCTGATCACTGCTGGGTAATCCTAGGTACATAATAATATAACAATAGCTCATAATTTTGCAGTGCTTTAACATTTGCCAAGTACTTTTCCTGCCACAGTTATTAACTCCTATTTTACGAATAAGGTAACCGAGGCTCAGAGAGGTGTGGAATAACTTGTTAGTTTCACAGGTAGTAAAGTGTTAGGGCCGTGATTTGAACTCAGGTCTTTTGACTCTAAGACAAGGATTATTTCCAGGACACCAGACAGCCTGAGAGGTATCACTCGAATAGAAACACTCCTCTACTACAACACAGAGGAAGTTGAGAATTGGGCTGAGTCATGATCATTGGGAGCCATCTATCTTATCACTCCCCTCTCTTGGGCAGCTCATAAGTTAGGATCATACACAGAAATTTACAGGAAATACTATGAACAAATGTGTTCATTTCACATGACAAATGGCTTGATTTGGTTTTGTTAAAATGGAAAATCTGAGCTAATGCATCTTACAGATTTAAGCAGTGAATAATTCTTGGGAAGTGGGGGATGGGGGGAGAAGGAGGAGGGGAAAGCTGAGCACTCTGAGTTATAGCAGTGCCAAAAGCTTCTGAAATTCGTTTACTTCACATATTTTGGGTGTTGTACTCATCAACAGCCAAACAGGGTTTCTCTAGAATTAATAATTGCAGCAACAACCACACTGCTTCCAAATTGAAATGTTACATGCCAAGCTTAAGCACATAGTGGCTATTTTGGGATTGGTTGTGAATCCCCTGAAAATTGAGATTTATAACGTAAATGCGACAGATCATTTAAATGAATGACTAGTTGGTGCTCATCAACCACAGTTCTTCTTTGTTGTTTTTATGTCATCAACAGAGGAATGAAGATCAAAAAGTGTAGAACAGTGGAAGGGCCACCATGCTTGGAGTTAAGAGACTTAGGTTCTAGTCTTTTCTCTCAGGCAAGACATTTCACCCAAGCTTCAAGTTCTGCTTCTGTTAGGTAGAGACTGATAACTCACACTTCCTCTGACTACATACTAGTGTTGCTGTCATTCTTAGACAAGGAAAATGAAAGTGCAAGTATTGTGTAACCAAAAAGCAGAGGTTCTCAATGTAGGGACCACATGGGAGTCTGTGAACTGTGGATGAGAAGAAAATTCCATCTTTATTTTCACTGACTTTGGTTTTCCTTTGTAATCCTGTGCATTTTATTATTTTTATTTTTTTATTAATTTCTTTTGATTTATCAACAATCACTTCCATAAACTTTTGAGTTTTAAATTTTTCTCGCCCTCCCTCCCTGCCTACCTCCCAAGATGGTGTGTAATCTGATATAGGCTATACATATATATTCCTATTAAACATATTTTCACATTAGTGATGTTGTAAGTAAGAATTGAAACCAATAGGAGGAACAACTAGAAAGAAGAAACAAAACACCATAGAAGAAAAAAATAGCAAATAGTATGCTTTGATCTGCATTCAAACTCCATAGTTCTTTCTTTGGATGTGGATAGCATTTTCCATCATGAGACCTTTGGAGATGTCTTAGATCCTTGCATTGCTGAGAAGGGCTAAATTTATCAATATTAGTCATTGTACCACATGGTTGTTACTATGTACAATGTTCTCCTGGTTCTGCTCACTTCACTCAGCATCAGTCCATACGAGTCTTTCCAGGTTTTTCTGAAGTCTGCCTGTTCATCATTTCTTATTGCACAATAGTTTATTTTAGGCATTTAAAAACATTATTCTGAGAAAGGGTCCATAGGCTTCACCAGACTGCCAGAGGGGTCCAGGACACACAAAATATTAAGAATCCTCACCATAAAGCAATCACAGCCCTACGCAAGTATAGAGTATTTTTATTACTTGAGTTCGTAAGTCCTATGTCCCTTGTTAAACTATGCCTGTAGGGAACGGTAAAGGAAGGAGATGAGCATTTCTATGTCACCTACTGTGTGCCAGTTGCTATGCTAGTCTTTTACAAATATTACCTCATTTGATGCTCACAGCAGCCCTGCAACATAAGTGCTATTATTATCCTCATTTTACAGTTGAAGAAACTGAGACAATCAGAGATTATGTGACTTGCTTATGGTCACATAGCTAGTAAGTATTTGAGACCAAATTTGAACTCAGGTCTTCTTGACTCCAGACCTAACGTTCTATCCACAACTCTGGAAGGTTCTACCAAACTGTTATTGTAAAATGATATACTTTATGCCTCTTATCCTATAAATGAACCTGGCTAAAGTGTAGAAAAACTCATCACCAATAGGTTGGCTGCCAGGTCAACAAATTAACAAAACAACAAAAATTTATTAAGTTGTGCCGGGCACTGTGGTTAGTGCATATAAAGAGAGGCAAAAGCAGTCCTTGCCCTCAAGGAGCTTACATTCTAGTGGTAAAACATGTAAATAAGTAGATAAATGAGATATATACAGGGTAGATGGAAAGAGATGATTTTTAAAATATCACAGCCAGACCTGAAGATCATCTGCTAAGGTATGGAGGATATGGAGGAATTTGATATACATTATGTGAGGGAATCACCAATACCCACAAAATCATTGATGTCTGACATATCCAAGAACTAATTTAATGCCTTCTCTCTGAGTCCCTTGACTGTGGTCTCCACCTAGCAGGCTTTTTTTCTGTTTTCCCTGGCATACCTTATTTTTCATATATTAAGGAGACACAGGTACCCCACAACTGCCATCTATACACCTCCGCCCCCATCTCCTTGTCCAGCAGATCATCACAGCAGTGGGACACACATGCAGTATCCAAGGAGGGAAGGGATGTTAGGTCACCCACTCAGCTTCAGCAGCGCCCTTCTTTCCATGACCTTCCCTAAGACAGAGGTTTAATTAGGCCAGTTCCTCTCTCACTGCAAATTCAAACTGAATCAAAGGCCACAGGGTTGCCACATATGAGGTGTGGAGGGCAGGGGTAGTAATTTATTTTTTTTCCCAAACAGTCCTTAAAAATATACTTCTGCACCTTGAAAAAGGTAGTTTAATTGCATGCAAAATAGCTTCAAATGCTTCTCTTCTCTGAATGAGTCTAACTAACATGTTAATGTGTGTTTTAGCAGTGATCTTGAGTTTTCAATACTTGGGTAATTTCAGTGAGCATGATTCTGTGTTCTTCTCCAGCAGTTCTGCCCCTCAACGCCTCCATTGTTGTTTTTGGTTTCTCTACAGAACTTACAGTGTTACCCAGGGCTGACTTGTAAGCAATATAGCTTTTTACTTTTTGCTTTTTCTTTTGTGCAGCTATTATTTCCTTCTTTCTTTCTTTCTTTCTTTCTTTCTTCCCTTCTTTTTTTTCTTTCTTTTCTTTTCTTTCTTTCTCTTTCTTTTCTTTTCTTTCTTTCTCTTTCTTTTCTTTTCTTTCTTCTTTCTTTCTTTCTTTCTTTTCTTTCTTTCTTTCTTTCTTTCTTTCTTTCTTTCTTTCTTTCTTTCTTTCTTTCTTTCTTTCTTTCTTTCTTTCTTTCT
>NW_020954751.1:20273055-20403417 GCF_900497805.2 Vombatus ursinus | reverse complement strand
TCTTTCTTTCTTTCTTTCTTTCTTTCTTTCTTTCTTTCTTTCTTTCTCCTCTTTGAAAGTGGGCACTAGTGGTTAGTTTTAAAGAATTTTAAGAATAGTAGAATTCCAGAGTTGGAAGGCAACTGTGAGGGCATCCTAGTTCTGATACATCTCCTAAGATTATAGGGATCCCCAGTAGCTGGTTCCTTGTCCTCTAAGGTTACTTTCATCTACTTTACTCACCTTGTATGTAATGATTTATGCATATAGTGTCCTCTGTCCTCCATTAGAATGTAAGTTCTATGAGGGCAGAGACTATTTTTGTTTTTTCCTTTGTGTTCCCAGTGCTCAGTAAAATGACTGGCACATAGTAAGTACTTAGCAAATGCTTGTTGACTAATTGAAAAGGTTCAGATTGGGAAGGAACCTGAGACATCTTTTTTGTCCAGTGCTTTTGTTTCACAGTCGAAGAAGTTGAGAGCGAGTGAGGAAAAGTAATTTGTCCAAGGTCACATACACAGTACATAGTCAGGATTTGAACCCATGTCTTCTGACTCCAAATTCAGTACTCTTTCTGCAAAACTCTGCAACCTTGCATTAGCTGTATGGTTGTGGGCAAGTCAAAATCTTTCTTGATCTCTATTCTCCTATCTGTGAAATGGGGTTAATAATACTCTTATTATCATGTTCATGAATTATTATAAGGAAAGAGTTTTGTGAACCTTAAGGCAAGACAATAATTCTGTTAATTATTATCATCAACCTTCTAGTCAAATGTCATATCTAATATGACCATCTCTTTTATGGCCTCACTAATACAGGGTCCTTCATCCTTTGCTTGAAGATCTCCAGGGATGGGATCCTTATTATTTCACAAAGCAGCCCATCCCAGGGACCTCATCTTTATCCTGAGCTAATATTTGCCTTCCTGTAACTTTTAGGCATTGGTCAGAGTACTCAGGAACCGCATAGAACCAGTCTATTCACCCTTTTTCATCATTTGTTGTTGTCTTTGCTTGGTTTTTTCAGTCATGTCCAACTCTTCATGACCCCATTTGGGGTTTTCTTGGCAGAGGTACTGGAGTGGTTTGCCATTTACTTCTCCAATTCATTTTAAAGATGAGGAAACTAAGGCAAACAGAGGTAAGTGATTTGCCCAGGGTCACACAGCTAAATGTCTGAGGCTGGATTTGAACTCAGAAAGATGAGTCTTCCTGACTTTAGGCCCAGTGCTCTATTCAATGTGCCATCTCGCTACCCTTTTTCCATGATAACCCTTCAGATATTTGGTAGTTATTTTATTCACATCTCTTCGATATTTTCTTTTTATTTAAATTCTCTGAGACTCAGATTCCACAAGGAAGATGACACTAATACTGTTTACCAAGTTGGAGTATTATAAAGCTCAAATAAGATAAGGTACATAAAGTACTTTATAAATGGTAAAACATTCAATATAGCTTTTCATTATTATTTCTTCTTTGAAATCCTACTTTGATTTTTCATCATGACTTGTAGTAGCCCTGGGCATTTGAAGGTATGTGGATAGAAGTCCAGGGCCTACCAAGCTGGAAAGGCTTTGAGTGTCTATATGGTGTGGACTTGTGTGTCTGTACTATTTGTGTTCTGAGATGCCCAGTATCAGGCTGACCACAGGGTGATGATTTTATGGCCAAGGTGACTATCAAAGAGCAACTCTAAGGCATGTAAGGCAGCTAGGGGCGATAGTGTGCTGAGTGATGAACTTGGTGTTACAGAGACCTGAGTCAGAGTTCTCTCTCAGTCACTTACCAGCTATGAGATCCTGGACAAGTCACTTAAACTCTCTCCATCTCAGTTTCCTCAACTACAAAATGGGAATAATAATAGCACTTACTTCACAGGGTTAATGAGCCCTCTTAAAGGGCTATATAAAAATGAGATTTAGAGGATTTATTTAGAGATTCAGAGTCTGCTTCAGTGGAAGGAGTACTGTCACCCAACAAAATTACCTTATTGTTGTCATAACTAAATGAGCTGCTTGAGAGTAGGAACTGTCTTTGTATATTTTGTGCTTATCACAGTACCCTGGCAGATAGTAGATGATTAATAAATGCTAGTTGACTTGCTAAAGTATCGTGCATATAAGTGAGACTTGATCAATAAAGCAGTTTACTACCCTAGGATTGCTTATATCTTCCACCTACCCTGGTAAAATGTACTTCCTAAGCAAAATAGTAACTAGGTTTCAGTATTTTGAATTTTACAAATTGTTTTCCTCACCGCAAATCTTTTAAAGTACAAATACTATCATCCTCCATTTTACACATGAGAAAACTGAAGCTCACAGAGAAAGACAGGGTAGACTTGCCCAGTCACACACACACACCCTCCCCCCCACCATATATGTAACCAGGATTTAGAGCCAGGTCTCTCTTAATTCAGGGCTTATTCTACTGTGCCACAATTTTGCCTTGGCTATCAGTGAGGGGATAGAGATTGGACACAATTCTTGGTGAAGGCAATTTTCTGACAGATAAGTCTTAACTGCCAGAAAATGTTTTCTAAATATTGCTTTAACTTCCCACATCTTTTTACAAAAGCTTTTATTGGGTCTTGGCTTCTAAGAAGGGATGCAAAGGGTAATCAACAGCTGGTCTTTGGAAATATTTGTAAAACTATCCTCATAGTTAAGAGTTACCCAGAAATAAATGTCTGACCACAACAATTGAAATAAATATTTACATTTTTAAAGTCCACTAGTGAAACAACTGTTTACAAATGATACACAAACAGATTAATGGATGTGCCTGGAAACTCTCTCTCTCTCTGTTTCTCTCTAATTCTTTCTCTGTCTCCATGTATATATTGTGTGTGTGTGTGTGTGTGTGTGTGTGTGTGTGTGTGTGTTTGTGTGTTACATGTTTGCTAGTATAGATGTGGCTGGGAAAGTTTTTTTAGTTGCTGTTGTTTATTGAGGCAGCTTGGTGTAGTAGTTAGGGCACTGGATTTGGAGTCAGGAAAACCTGGGTGCAAATTCATTCTCAGACACTTTGTGACCCTGGACAAGTTACTTGACCTCTCTGTGCCTCAGTTTCTTCATCTGTAAAATGAGGGGTTGAACTTGATTGACTTTGATATTCTATGATGCTATGATATGGCTGGCTGAATGTCTAAAAAGCATTTCACTAACCTTAAATTGCCATAGAAATGTAATTTATTATTAATCATCATCAGGTTTTACATTTTACATTTGAAGAAACTGAGGTTCAGAGTTGTTAAGTGATTTTATATGAAAATTCTTTAGAGAGTTAGAAGTAAACAAACTTAAGATTGTATTGGTGTTGTGGTTTGTAAGGAGATGTAACCAAATTTGTACTATTTTCAAGTGGTTGTAATCAGGACAGAGTGTATAGAATTTTGCCCCCAGGCTGCCCAAATTTAAAGGGCTCTGACATTACTTGAGGGCACTTCTTTAGATAGAAACAAATGGACTAAACACCTAGTTAACAATATTAATTAGTTAAAATAGGAAACTAGCAGATGGTACCACTTTTTTCCCTTGAGAGACTGTCCCCCTACTGAATTCTTTCCCAGCCTGACCCTGCCAACAACATACTTGTAATGATTTAGGGTCTCCTCATGGTATCTTTATTCACACACACACACACACACACCCCTAAGCATTTCTTTCCTGCTGTTTGCCCAAGGCATATTTTCTGGTACTTGCCCTCATTGTTAAAATTGCTAGTTATAACACAGTTGTTAAACCTGGTAGAAAAAAAATTAAAAGTACTGTTCACTAGCCAATTCAGAGTTGGGTCAGAAGCTCATTTGAAACCTGAAATATGCCCTGGTTTTGCCAGCAAAGGGCAAAACAAGAGAAGCCTTCTGCTGTCCTTCCACTCTCTGCTGTTGTAGGTGAGTAGCAAAAATGTCACTGTTAAAAAGCAGCAGTCACCGTGAGCAGAACTGATGAGCTCCCTTGCTTATCAGTAGCTGGTTTTTCTGAAGACAAAACAGGAAAGTGCATGCATTTTTTCTCTTAGACCAACAGTCAGGACATCAGCTCCTGCAGCTGCCTCTAATAGGGATGGTCACCTGGCAACAACACCAGTGAAGAGAGGAAACTTTCTTGGATGGAAGAGAAAATAAAAACAGATTCACCATTGTTTCCATGCCTGCAATGTCTATTGAAAATTCCACCACGCACAAGCATTGTAGGATTTGGGAGATAATTTGTGTTGGTTATTAGTTGTCATCATGGGGAGGGGGAGGGAGGGAGGGAGAAAAAATAGTTTTTACCTCAAGATTCCTGTCCACAGAGAGCAGCAATATAAAGTAAACTCTGCATTGTGAACACAATACGCTTGGAGTCTTTTTCTGGTATCAGGTTCCTTTGACCTCTGACATAGGTACACCTGCCATAATAGCAAAAGGCTTAGAAGGTAGAGCCAAGGATACAGTTGATCACAGTCTAGCTTTTGGCTGTATTTTATGCCAAAGACTTCAAGCATCTTATAGTACAGCCTGATGCGAAAAATCTTTAATGAAACACAATAAACAAAGATGGAAATGCATTCACGTAGTCAGTCTTCCTTGAGTTGCCTGGACTGTCTTTGCTTTTTTAGCTGCCCATAAGTAGCTTGTATTATGTATATAAGTAGCTTTGTACATAAGGTCTTTATGTTATTTTGGTTTTTGGTCCATTAGTCATGTCTGTCTCTTCCTGACCTCATTTGGAGTTTTCTTGGCAAAGATACTGGAGTGGTTTGCCTTTTCTTTTTCCAGCTCATTTTACAGATGAGGAACTGAGGCAAACAAGGTGAAATGGCTTTCCCGGGGTCACACAGCTACTAAGTGTCTTGAGGCCAGATTTGAACTCAGGTCTTCCTGACTCCAGACCCAGTGGTCTACCCCCTGTGCCACCTACAATATGTCTTTATTCGAACTCTCTTAGGAACTACTACCTTCTTGCTCTCATAACTTAGCTGTCCTACCTTCCTGAAGGCAGTAGAATCATAGGGCCATAGACTTAGAGTTGGAAAGGACCTTGGAGGTCACATGGTCTAATCCCATATCTTACAGATTAAGACACTTAGGCCCAGGGAGGTTCAGTGACTTGCTGACCATCTCCTGGATAAGTGGTGGAGCCGGGATGGGAACCAGGGTCATCTGACTTAAAAGCCAGCATTTTTCCCCCAACTTCTTACATTGTCTTCCTTTAATATTTGTATAGAAGTAGTTATGGAGATAATCATGGGGACAGAATTAACGTTATTATAAGAAAACAAGCCTCAAATTGAGCAGAGCAGGGAGAGTGTATCATAAGATCTGGATCTGAATCTTGGCTCCAAAATTTCCTAGTTATTTAACTCCTCTGTGCCTATTTATACTGTTATTTCAGAGGGTTGTTCTGCCATACAATGATCAAATGGAAATACTTAAGGATGGTTAGTCTAGAGAAGAGAAGACTTAGGGAGTGAAGCAGACCTTCATCAGACAATTAATAGCTAATCCAGTCACTTAACTCTCTGAAGTTTTCCGTTTCTTTGTCTTTAGGATGGGCATGATAATAGCTCCTATGTTATCTTGCGAGGATGAAATTTTTATATTTTGGTTGGGGGGGTGAGGTGGGGATTCTTTCTAATTCTGAAACACTGTTTTGCAAACCAGTACCATAGAAATCTAAAAATATAGAAAATATAAATATATATAATATTTATAATATAAAATATAAAAGCAGAGATGGAATATATGTGAAATATAAAATATATTATAATATAATATGTAATATAAAATATGTATAAATATAAAAACAGAGATAGCTTTATTGTTAAGAATGGAAATTGTGATGATGGAAAAATCCATCTGTGGTATGTCTCCTTAAGTGACATGTGTGGTGCAATGAAAGGGGAATTTGAGCTGTAGCCAAAACAGCTGAATTTGAGTGCTAGATAGGTTTCTTTCCACCCTTAGGTTCTTGGGCAATTCATCTGATACATACAAGAGAGAGTGATTCATTGCCTTGTTTTTAATCTGGAATACCTCTGTATCTGATGACTTCAGGTTGTTATAGTCTACAGCAGGGGAGAGTTTTGGGGAGAATTTGCCACTGAATTAGTTTGACATTTATTCTGTTTCATGGTAACCAGAGGAAAGTAACAATAAGGATAACATCTGCTACTTCAATAACAACTTTATTCTTCAAGGTACTTGGTCTTCACCTACAACCAAGTGCTATCTTTTCTACTTAAACAGTGGTGCTGGATTAGAATCAATGGATCTGGCTTCTGATCCTAATTCTATGACTCACTGAGCAGTGTGACCTTGGGCAGGTCATTATTATATTTCAACAGACTACAGTTCCTTCATCTGTAGAATAAGATAGTTATTATAGATTTTTTTCTTGTTTTAGATGTGTGATTTCATCAGCATAAAGAAATGCAAGTGAAAAAACTCCCTCTCCCAATAGAGATCAGCAACTGTTCTGAAACTTAAAGTCTTAGGTAGTTGTCTGGGACACTAAACTTTTAAGGGACTTGCCTGCATTTGCATGGGCCATACATAATTAGAGGCAGAACTTTAATTCACATCTTTTTGTTGAAGGCCAGCTATTTGTCTACTACATCATGACCATTAGTCCTGGAAAACTTTTGTACTTGAACTATATCTCAGAGAGGGGCAACTAGGTGGAGCAGTGGATAGAGCACTAGAACTGGAGTCAGGAGGACCTGAGTTCAAATCCAGGCTTCAGACACTTATTAGCTGTGTGACCCAGGGCAAGTCATTTAACCCCAATTGCCAGATATGTGTCTATGTATGTGCGTATATACACATACATGTGTACACATATATGTAAAGCATACATATATGTAAAACACAGATATATGTGTGTATGTATGTGTATATATGTGTTGTGTGTGTCCGTACACATACACACACACACACACACACACACACACACACAAGACCCACAAATGCTGGAAGGCCTAAGTGCTAGAAACCATAGTAAGGAGAGAGGAATGTTGTTGGGAAAATGAACAATATTGGGGAAATACCAGCTAGAGCAATGGAGGTGTTATTGTTGGAGGAGGGAAGAGATGAAGAGTGCTACCACACCAAGAAGGGGCTTATGGAAATACAATGTTGGAGGACATGAGGGCATATATGTCATCATGGGAAAGAGGGGCACTGCGGGAGAAGGTCATAAGCAGAGAGGAGTGAGGGGCCCACACACTGAAGGTTTTCGCTCTGGAGTGGAGGGTTCCCAGACTGGTTGGGATTGCTAAGATTTCCTGGCTCCTGTCTCACATATAGCCTTTTGCATCCCAGCTGTACTACGTTGATCACTCTCAGTCTAATTCTATCCAATCTACCAAGCATTTATTAAGTACCTACTATGTTCGAGATACTGTGCTGTAGAGTACAAGAGCAAATAGAAAAGAAGTACCTCCCTCCCACCCCCAAAGAACTTACTTTCTACTCCCAGCCTGGGGGCCTCTCTCTTCTTTTTTTCCACTTCTCAATTTGCTTTTTAGTTGTATCTTCTGGAGGTCCCACGTCCTCTCAAGGACCAATCAAAGCTAATGTGGACATTTTCTCACAGAAACCCTCTTTGCATCTTAAGCAAAGCCCAGGTTCTACAGAACACAGTTTAGGAAACACTGGCCTAGTTGATCTCTGAAGAACCTTCCAGATCTAACCTTCTCTGAGTCTGTGAATAATCTTTTCTGTGAAATAGAAAAATTGACATGAGCATCCATGTTACACAAAGCTGCAAGATCTCAGCGTTGCTTCAGTCCCAGCATATCAAGGATCTCCCCCAGAGCCATCACCTTGCTGTTACTTGTCTCTTACTGCTGTGTTTCTATTTTTGTAGCGTGTAACTCTTCCTCACCATCTGGACTGTAGCCAGGGAAGAGCTCCCAAATTGATACAAAGAGCAGAGAGACTATGGTTGAAAATGTAAGGAAAAACAAACAAGAGGAAAGGAAATGACAGGTGATAGACTGAGTCAGAAGATAACTGGAAAAAAATGTCACCAAGAATGGATGGGGAAACTTAAGTACAGTTTTACAAGAGATGTGAGAAATAATAGAATAGAAAAATTAATATAAGCGTCAAGAAAGTCAGGGAAAATGACCTATTTGAGCATAGAAAAAAGGAAGAATCTCATCCTCTGCCAGCATCGTCATCATCATCAGCATTATCATCATCACTGACAGTACCATGGTACTTTGAAGATTTAAAAAAAACTCTACATGAGAGAAGCAACATTGCATAATGAATTGATAGGGTATTGAATTTGGAATCAGGAAGACTTAGGTTCCAAACCTGATTCTAATACTGCCTAACTCCCTATTTTATTCTTGGGGAAACTGAGGCAAAATGATCCCCTCCCCAATTGTTACATATCTTGTAAGTATTAGCTCCCAGACTTAACCCCGGGTCTTCTGAATTCTGACTCAGTTCTCATTCTACTGCAGTAAGCTGTGTAGTGAATAATAATTATAATACCAGTTCACATTATAATACTAAAGTATGGTTTACAAAACGTTCTCTTTGTAATAACCCTGGGAGGGAGATTGTGCAGATCTTTATTATTCCTAATTATAGAGGAAGATGTGGAGGCTTAGAGAAGTTTTCCTTAAAAGACTTCACTTATCAGGCTAAGTAGTGTCATCAGAATTTGCAGGTCTCTGGAAGTCAGACCAGTGTAATTTGTACCATGTTGGCATGCATTCTGAGGAGGAATCCTGATCTTGCAGGTGGGACAAAGGGGAAGGCGCCACATTACGCAGTGTTTCCAGGGTTCATTCTCTTATTCAGACAATGAACCACTGCTTTTGTGTTATTCCTCTAAGTTGGGAATGCTACAACATGTTATTTCTGTAGGTCTGGAACTCCCTCAACACCTCCTGAAAGGGAAAAGTGAATCAGCAAATTAGTCAGCTTGATGCTATCCATATGGATGAATGATTTTGTGATTTTTTTTTATCCTTTCTGGATTTCTCTGGGCTTCACCTCTTAAAGAGGCAGTTGTGGTGTAGTGGAAGGAGCACTGGGCTAGAAGTCAGAAACAGAATCACAGGTGGGAGGGACCTCAGGTTAGCTAGGCAGAGGACCAGAAATTTAGAGGCAGAAGGGGCCCAAGAGCTCATCTAGCTCACTTTTTTGTTTTGAGTCTTTTTGGCAGTCAGGTGAAGCCTCTGGAGCCTTTCTTAGAATAATATTGTATTTTTTATAATAATATTTTTAAATACATAAAATAAAATACAGAGAGGAACAAAGAAAATTAATTATATTGAAATAAAGATATAATTCTTTCCTACCCAAGTTCACAGACCTCCTAAAATATATCAATGTACCCCATGCATGCTAGGTTAAGAACACCTGATCTAACCCAGCACTTTCATTTTACTGAGACTAAATGAAGTTAAGTGACTTCCCCAAGGTCACAGTGCTTTTTGTTGTTCAGTTGTTTCCATCATGTGTGACTCTTTGTGACTCCATTTTAGGGTTTTCTTGGCAGAGATACTGGAGTGGTTTGTCATCTCCTTCTCTAGCTCTTTTTACAAATGAGGAAACTGAGGCAAACAGGATTAGTAAATAGCAGATAGAGGATTTGAACCCAGGTCCTCTGATTCTAAATCAAATGTTCTGTCCCTCTATGTCTTGAAGTCCAGCCATATCTGAATGCAAATTTCCTCTGTCACCTGCCAAATAAGTTTGGTTCTCTATCCTCTGCGTGAAAGCCTGTCTTGAAGGGGAATCTACTGCCTTTGAAGACATCCTATTCCATGGAGCTCAGAACTTAGTACTTCCTTCCAGGTCCAAGCAGAACAATTCTAATTCTTCTTGCATATGGCAGGCCTTCAGATATATGAGGACAATTACCTGAGGTAGCCAGGTGGAATGGTGGATAGAATGTGGGATATAGAATCAGGAAGATGAAGCCAGATATGACCTCAGATTCTTACTAGCTGTGTGACCCCATTTACCTCAGTTTCTTCATCTATAAAATTGGTATAACAATAACACCTACATTTCAGGGTTGTTCTGGGGATAAAATCAGATGTTACTTATAAAGCATTTTTTAGACCTTAAAGCACCATATAAATGTGTTATTATTGTTAAATCCTATTTGTAACTATTTTTTGTATCCTCAATGCCTAGCATAGCATCTTGTACATTGCACTTTAACAAGTATTTTTTTAATTATTTTCTTGACTATTCCTTTTTGTTCAATCCTAGTCTGTTTTGTTTGCTATCTTGTTGTTGCTATCTTGTTGATATACACATATCTGGCAATTGGGGTTAAATGAACAACACATATATACACATACATACACACATATATCTGTGTTTTACATATATGTGTGCTTTACATATATGTGTACACATGTATGTGTATATACGCACATACATATACACATATCTGGCAATTGGGGTTAAATGACTTGCCCTGGGTCACACAGCTAATAAGTAACAGCAAGGTGATGGCTCTGGGGGAGATCCTTGATATGCTGGGACTGAAGCAACGCTGAGATCTTGCAGCTTTGTGTAACATGGATGCTCATGTCAATTTTTCTATTTCACAGAAAAGATTATTCACAGACTCAGAGAAGGTTAGATCTGGAAGGTTCTTCAGAGATCAACTAGGCCAGTGTTTCCTAAACTGTGTTCTGTAGAACCTGGGCTTTGCTTAAGATGCAAAGAGGGTTTCTGTGAGAAAATGTCCACATTAGCTTTGATTGGTCCGTAATGTGGCGCCTTCCCCTTTGTCCCACCTGCAAGATCAGGATTCCTCCTCAGAATGCATGCCAACATGGTACAAATTACACTGGTCTGACTTCCAGAGACCTGCAAATTCTGATGACACTACTTAGCCTGATAAGTGAAGTCTTTTAAGGAAAACTTCTCTAAGCCTCCGCATCTTCCTCTATAATTAGGAATAATAATTGAATAGTGGTATGACCTTGAACAAGTCTACCCTAGAGCAAGCCCTCATCACCTCACACCTTGATTACTGCAGTAGCCTGCTGGTGGGTCTGCCTCCCTCAAGTCTCTCCCCACTCCAACCCATCCTCCATTCAGCCACTAACGTGATTTTCCTAAAGCACAGGTCCAATCATGACATCCCTTCATACTTAGTAAACTCCAGTGGTTTCCTATTTTGCCCAGGATCAAACACAAAGTACTCTGTTTGGCATTCAAAGCCCTTCATAACCTGGTCCCTTCCTACTTTTCCAGTCTTTTTATACCTTATCCTACAACACATACCCTTGGATTCAGTGATACTGGCCTGCTGGCTGTTCCACAAACAAGACACTCCATCCCTTGGCTCCAGGCATTTTCTCATTTTCTCTGGCTGCCCTCCACGCCTGGGATATTCTCCCTCCTCCACTCTGATAGCTGACCTCCTTGGCTTTCTTTAAGTTTCAATTAAAATCCCATCTTTTACTTGAAATCTTCCTCAACCTTCTTAATGCCTATGTGTTTACTCTGTTAATTATCTACTATTTATCCTGTATATAGCTTGCTTTGTATATATTTGTTTGCATGTCATCTCTCTGATTAGATTGTAAGCTCCTTGAGGGTAAGGACTGTCTTTTGTCATAGTGGGTGCTTAGTAAGTGTTTATTGATTGACTGATTGACTATATGAGTTTGGACAGATTACTTAACCCCTCTGGATATCAGCTTCCTTATCTATAAAATGAGGGGCCTGGATTAGAGATCCAACATTCTTTCCACCTCCAAATCTAGGCTCTTTTAATGCTCTGAACCTTGGTTACCTTACCTGAAAAATCATACTTACTACTGGAGGTTGTTGTGAGAATTAAATGCAACAAAGAGCTTTATTACTCTAAAGTGGCAATATAAATACAGGGTATTATTACTTATGATAGTTGAGTACAGTTCAACTTGTTTCAATTCTCCAAACATTTATTAAGTGTCTACTGTATCCAAGGCCATGGGCTAGGTACTGCTAGTACAAAGATAAAAATAAATAGTCCCTACCCTCAAGAAGCTTACACTCTACTTAATAGGGACAGGCCAGCAGGGGAGAGTTGCAAAATATGTACTGGCTGTTGAAAAACTTTTCTCATAGTGGCATGGAAATAAAAAGGAAAAGATATGGGATTTTTATCATGACAGTGGTCATCAGGTGAGATTGCCACATAAGGCATTTGGAGTGTTAAGTAACTATTGTATTGACATTATTCAGAGTGTCAAGCCAACAACACATCATTTATCAGAAAACTTCTGTCTGTCCCAGGCAATTTATATTTATTTTTAAATGCAAAGTAGGTCTTTTATTTATATAGTAAATAATAAAATTCAAGTTTACTCTCCAATCATTTCTGCAGTTAGGATGACTCCAGTAATTGAATGTCTAATTAGCTTTTGTCTGAATTCCCCAGATAAGTGAAAGAAAAGCAGATACTATATTTGGCCCATTTTTCCACTTCACATTGGGTTGAAAAGACCCAGCCTAGATGCTCTTAAAACTAAGAACATCGTTCCCAGTGTAGCTATGTGCCCATGTTTCCATGTATCATCCTCAGAACAAAAACAAAATAAAGAAGTCTGGGAGAGGTCGCCTGTTGCTTCTAAATTGAAGTCAGCTGAGGCAAATCTCAAAACCAGAGACTGAGGAAAAGCAACCAAAATTAATGCAGTTTATAGATCCTGCAAACCACATTTTCTAGTTTCAAGACCTTTAAAGGGACAGAATTCCTGATAGGTTCATGTAAAATAGATAAATCTTGAGGAGTGAGGGGAGAGAGGTTTTCTTCCAAGTAACAGTCTATCAAATAGGAATCCATGTTCATTTTTTTTCATCAGAAAGACAGCTAGACCGTAAAATGTGAAGGGACTGTAATTAGCAATAATTCCAACCCCCTCATATATTACAGAGGAGGAAACTGAGGCTTGGAGAGAAGTCCAAGTTTACATAGGCAGTGAGTAGTTGAGCTAGAACTTCAATCTTGATATTCAGATTCCAACACCAGTGATCTTGCCATATGCCACAAAGTTGCCTCTTCTTTCCATAACTGGAAGAGTCACTCCACCATTCATTCAGCCAAAATTAAATGAACTGCACTGTGTACCAGGAGCCATATCAGGAGCCCCAGGGAAATCCAAGAACAATGATAGATGTAGTCTCTGTACTCAAGAGCTTGTGATAGGAAGATGAAACATTTATTATGCTTCAGTAATCATCATGCTGATGGATATGATAATGTCGAAAGATTTGCTTTTAGCTCTGTGTTGAAATCACAGATCAGATGCCATCTTCATTAATTAAGAAATACTGGTTTTAACTTTTTAGATTTGCTAGTAACAAAAACCAGGAATGATGTGACCTCTGATAATAAAATTAATAGCATCACTGACTTTTAATATATAATTTTTTTTTGCTTCTTAATCCAGTACTCTGAGTATCCAGGACCCACAGCATGTGCCTTAAACCAGCTGACTAGACAGTCAACAAGACAACTTCAAACTCTTACCCATAGCCTATCTCTTTCTACCTTCCAAGAGCTCTGGGCTCATGAGGACAGAGACCTGTCTGATCTTGCCCTAAAGGGGTCTCACTTTGGCACTTTGTCTCAACCCCAGAGTTTTACTCCTGGGAAAATCTCTTTAAAAATCATAGTTATGGGGGCAGCTAGGTTGCGCAATGGATAGAGCTCTGGCCTTGGAGTCAAGAGGACCTGAGTTCAAATTTGATCTCAGACACTTGATACTTACTAGCTATGTGACCCTGGGCAAGTCACTTAACCCCAATTGCCTCACCTCCCCTCGCCAAAAAAAAGCAAAAAAAAAAAAATCACAGTTATGCCTTGGAGCTAGGTTTTCCCACATGTAACTGGATCCCCTCTCCTGTTGAGGGGACACTCTTAATGGAATTAGATATAGGAGAACCCTTATTTCACTGACCACAGAAGGTGCGTAACATACAGAAGACTCACAAGAGCCTGTGAACAAATACAGAAACATATAAAGCATTCAAATAGCCCAGTGGCCTCATTGGACCAGACTCCCCATGGAAGCTAAATATGCATCAGGGGATTTGTGGACCAATATTTTTCATTCACCAGGATCTGCACCATCTGAACAATTTACAGCACTAGAAAGGTTACCATGCTTCCCCATGGCATGGCATTAGTTCTTCAGTATTAGGAAAATGGTCTATTGAGCATCTTTTCCTTCTCCAAACATGATGTCAAGTAGATGTACCTCAATGTTCAACTCTTGATCTTTTAGGAATCCTGCAATTTATATGGAAATATATATTTAATATATAATATAAATATTATTATAATATAATATAAATAAATGTTATTTATATATAAATGTATATAAACTTATATATATATTCTCTGGGATTAACCTGTACTCAAAAAGGGAAATGAGGAAGCAAAGACAGCCAAGATTTTCAGGTCTATTCTCTTTTCCTGCCCCTGCTACCTAGGCAAAAATTGGCGGCTCACCATGTACTTTTCCTGTGAGTTGCCATTTTCTGCACTGCACTCTGTTCTGGAAGTCCAAGGAAGAGAAAGTGTGGGGAAAAGAAAGGCAAGCAGTAAGCCATCTCATTGCTGACTCTTATAGGCAACTCTTCTATTTTGAGTCTATCCTCTACTTCCCCATGCTCAGTTACCAGTTATCTTGGGAAGTAGCCCTAGGCTTTTAGGGTTGTTGTTGTTCAGTTGTGCTTGACTCTTTGTGATCCTATTTGGGATTTTCTTGGCAAAGATACCGGAGTGGTTTGCTGTTTCTTTCTCCAGTTCATTTTACAGGTGAGGAAACTAAGGCAAACAGAGCTAAATGACTTTCCCAGGATCACACAGCAAGTGTCTGAGGCCAGATTTAAAATCAGGAAGGTGAGTCTTCCTGATTCCAGACCTTGAGCTCTATCTACTTCACCACCTAGCTGCCCCTAATCCGAGGCACTAGGGGACAGTTGGAGGAGTTTCCTGTGTCCCCTTGGCTGAGGCTGGAATGCATGTCTACTTCCATAAGAAGTGCCCTTCTGTCAAAGGTCTGTTCCCTGTAATCTCATCAAGTTGACTGGGGGTGGAGGGCCTAATAAAACTGATTAGGGGTTCCCCTGAACCGCTGATCAGAATCCTATTGAACAATTTTTAACTGCAGCACATAGGAAGGTTTCTATCACAAATCCTTCCTCTGAAAGCAATAGTTCTGGGGCATTGCTTATTTTTCTACCACTGTGGAGAGGGGGAGGGGGAAACTCCTCTATGGGTAATTCTTATCCCTGCAAAATTAACATATGCAGTACAGGTAAATTGTCTAGGAGAACCAGAGTATGGACTATTAAACATTTAGAGTGCATTATAGCTCCTGTGCACATACATTGAAGTGTATGGTAGTATTCTAAACCAACACATCAAGGAAAGACAATAACTATAAACAATCCCTGACATCTTCTGAGGTCCTTTCATCTCTTAGAATCTCAAAGCATACATCACTGAGAGCCTCTGTCTGACAGCCCATCATTGAGTCTAACAATACAAATCAGGAAATTGGGAATGGTTCTGTCCACTGACAATGAGAGACGGTTAAGATAGGGAGATGATAATGAGTTCATTGTGGAATTGAGTTTAGAATAGCAGAACTGATGCTCTTAGTTTGTTAAACAAACAAACCAAACCAAAAATTCACTTAAGGGAAAGATCTGAGTTTTACATTTCACCTCAAAAGCTAGAATTATAGAATGTTAAAACATAGACTATCAAAACTGGAAGGTAATTAATTTTTTTCTTTTTTATTATGAACTTAATCATCCATAAACATTTCAATATATAAAGAATGAAAAAGAATTTGTGTATGAAACCATGAACTTCTATGTATAATTTTTTAAAAGTACACATGAAATTGAACAAAGTAGTGACATTATCCTGCTTGTCTCTTGAATTTGCTTTTGTTTTCTTATGCGTATTTTAAATGTTTTATTAAGGCTATTTCTTACTTTTTTCTTGTATCTCTATCACCATCAGCTAACTCACTCCCAACCGTACCTCATCTTCTAAATGATCCCTCCAGTAAAAGTGCTATACAGTCACGCAAAAGAAATCAGCATATTGGCTAGGTCTAAAAATGTACATCTCATTCTGAAATTCTAGTCTGTCTCCATTTTGTTAAGAGATGGGATTCAGACTTCATCATCATCAGTCTTCTAAAGTAATTACATAGAATATTTTAAAAGAATGTTGTAGCTGACAGGGTCAGAGAATACTGAATTTGAGTGCTGGAAGGGACCTTAGAATGTAGTTTTAGCTAATAGAACATAAAATGTTATTGACAGAAGAGTCTTTAGACCATAGAGTATTAGAAGATGGAGTGTTAAGAGCTTGAAAAGGGCCTTAGAATATAGAGTGTTTAGCCCAACCTAGCCCAACCTTCTCATCTCACAAATGAGAAAACTATGCCCCACAGAAATGACTTGTCCAAAATCACCCCATTGGTGGGATAGCTGGGACTTGAATCCAGGATTTCTGGCTCTCAGTCTAGGCTCTTTCCACTATTTCACACTTCCTCACCTTGAGAGCAAGGCAGCTTATGCTTTTGGCACACTCTACCTGGATTCCTCATGAGTTCTTACTGTTTTTATAGATGACCTAGCTCTGACTTTCACTTGGTGAAGGGTAAAGTGGTTCTTTTAATTCTTTATCAAATGAGTGCACTATGTATGGCCAGTGGTAATAGCATCAAGTGATAAATCAAAATGACTTTATTATCATCCACTTTACATTAAAGGAAATGTAATGCAGGAGTGGCTAGTCTTAGCACAAGAACCAGATAATGCCAAGATCCTGGATGCTGGCAAAAAAACCTTAGCTTATTCAAATCAGTAAGGCTGCTGCCTATTAATTTGAATAATTGTACAGACACAGTAAATTTATCATAGGCAAGAAATTCTTTCCTAACTATGTGCATTTTGATTTTATTAATCTCAGGAGGGGAGCATACACTGTTTTGGTAAATGCTTTTCAATGGTTTGAGTTTCCAGGGTTGACAACAAGGATGGCCCAGGGCACTGATAACGGTAGATAAAGCCTATTGCCAGTTCAAACCACCCCAGGTCAGTTGTGATTGAATGTCACCAGCATCTGATGGGCAGACAGTTCTCCCTTGCTTATAAATTCTTGAGCTCAATCTGCCTCCCTGGCAGCTGGTCTTGCATGCATGAAGTTGTGCGTATACAGGAGCACACACACACACACACACACACACACACACACACACACACCGATAATGAGAGTATCTTTAAATGGAAATGGTATAAATCCTCAAGGGACCAGGGAATTCACTTGGTTTATGAATATAGAGCTCTTTGCATCTAGCAATGAGAAGCTAACTGGAAAAAAAGGCTGAGATGGGGTTGGGGGGGGGCAGAGAAGAACACAACTTTGCCATATAATGAGGCTACAAACCTGGAAACTTTCACCCATTAGCTACTTATTTCATATCTCTATGAGGCCTAAGACTGGCTTATGTGAACTTTGTATCTCCACAGTGCTTAGCAGAATGTCACACATACATCAGGCAATTAATAAGTGTTTATTGAATGAATTAATGGGTGAGTGAATAGATCCTGTATCAGAGGGTCCTAAATCTTTCTGTGTCTGTCTTCTGCTTTGCCTGTACATTCCATGACACTGTTACAAACACCAAAAATTGGTTAGGCTTCAGAGAAGCATAGACACCTATCTCACAGTTTAAATCACTGCCTTTGACTTTAAGGCCATCAAAGGGATGGTAATCAAAGTCAGGTAAAAAAAAGATTGGCAACGAGAAACTTAAAAATGAAAAATCTATTCAAAACCTACAGAGAATAAGAGAATCTGGATGAGGGTCCAGTGAATTTTTTTATGAGTACGTTTTTATGAGTACATTTTATGAGTACAATCAAAGTACTTTGATTCACATTTTTTGCCTATGTTATATATAGTGAGGTTATTATATAGTTGAGTTCTATGCAGATGAAGAGTCAACTTATTCTCTGTATACATGTACAACTATATTTTCAGTCAGTTGACAAACATTTACTACAAAGAACCATAGAATCCCTACTTTCAGAGATCTTACATAGGGAAAGGGACTGTTCCTGTAATTACACTGGTTTAAGGAACTCTCATGTGAGGAAACACCCTCTGTCAGTACAGGTTGACACATTCTTTACCACATAGTGTCTCAAAGAGCATGAAAGATTGTGAGTTAACTTTCTAGGGTAACACATACAATATACATCCGAGATAGGACTTGATCCTGTGTCTTACTAGGTCTGAGGCCAACTTTCTATCCCACTACTCCACTTCTGAGTTTTTAAATAAACTTAGCTATATGTAAGCTCCTACTTTTATCTAACTTAAATATATATGGATGTATATTATATATGCATATATGAATATATATACAAAGACATATACATATACATATATAGATAGATGCATACATACATACAGCACCCAAAAAAATCTTGGGACATGAGCAGGGCATAACGGAAAAAAAACTAGGCTTAAATCTCAAACCTAAAAGTTGGCAATGGATGGTGGGGAAAGGATCTGAGTTGGAATCAAGAGTGTGTTGGAGTCTCCTCAAACCGGTGAGTTAATTGTTAAAGTTCCATTGTGAGTGTTTATACCTTAGAAGTCAGTAAACACTACAATCCAGGGCTTGATGTATTAGTTTGTTGATTGTCTAGACTTAAGAAAGTTATGGAGAAAGTGTTAATAATGCAAATTAAAATTTAAAATGTAGAGTATATATTCACCCCCTTTGCCTCCAGCCTATTGTTAAATATTTACCGGCACATGGACCGTTGAAGTCCTAAATCTATGATTTACTAGCTGTTTGAATGTGGATTAAGTCATTCCATCTCTTGAGGTCTGTTTCTTCCTATATAAAATGAGGGAGTTAAATAAGATCAACCCTTCTCAAAATGTGATCTGAGGACCCCAGAGGTCCTGGGGCCCATAAATTCAAAATATTTTTATAATTAACACTAAGACTTTATTGATAGATATAACTAACTCACACAAATAAAAGCTCTTTGGCGGGGAGGGTCCTCAATTTTTAAGCATGTATAAGGGTCTTGAGACCAAAAAGTTTGAGAATTACTAATTTAGATGATCAGTAAGGCCCTCTCTAGTTCTAATAGTTAATGAATCTGGGAGAAGGGTAGAAATTCTAGGCAAGATCTGAGGAAGCAGGGAGAGAGAGATTGCTTATATCATATAAATAATACAATAAATAAAATAAAGATTCTTTACGTGGTTTGGGTTATCCTAACCCTCTTCATTAAGTCAGATAGATTATATTAGATAGGCATATGAGGAGTAAATGAGGGAAAGTTTTTCCTCACTGTTGATATCAATGATAGGTTAAATGGTAAGAAACTAAGACTCGGGGAATGGAATGGGATAAGCAAAATAGGGTTGTTCTTGCCATAACATGACTCCCTCCACAAAACACTGGGCTGTAAATAATACAATAGCTAATAAAACTTATGTCTCCCTTTTATAAACACACTGTACTTCTGCTATTTCAGTCAGGGAGAGATTGCCATTTCTCTTTAACAATCATCCATAATAAAATTATTTTCTGGCTTCCAAAACAACTCTGGCATTTTATACTATTGCACTGATACCCCTAAGCCTAAAGTTGTTTTAAAAGCACAGAAGTCAGTGGGCATTTTCTTACTTTCTGCTCAGGATAGACTCTTCCCTTCCTTAACAATATTTCACAAGACTGTCAGGACATTAGTGCCCCCAAAATGAACTTTGTGGAGTACACTCACTCAGTTGAGAAGCATCTATTAAGCTCCTACTATTTGCCAGACACTATGCTAAGTACTGGAGATACAAAGAAATGCAAAAGATCATCCTTATTCTCAAGGAGCTCTCAGTCTAATGAAGGCTGCAACATGCAAACTACCATGTACAAACAAGCTATTGACAGAATGAATTAGACATGATCAGTAGGGAGAAGGCACTAGTGTTAAGGGAGATCAGGAAAGTCTTCTTATTGAAGGTGAGATTTTAGTTGGTACTTGAAGGAAGCCAAGGAAGCCAGGGGGCTGAGATGGGGAAGGAGAGCATTTCAGGTGTGGGGGAGAGCCAGTGAAAAAATCCCAAACTGGAGATGGACTGTCTTCTGAGAGTAACAGCAAGAAGTCGCTAGATCACAGAGTATGTGGGGCTGGAGGAGTTGTGTAAAAGAAGACTGGAGTTAGGTTTTGAAGGACTTTGAATGTCAGAGGATTTTTATCTGCCCCTGGAAATAACAGGGGACCACTGGAGTTTTAAAAAGAAAAAAAGGAAAAGAAAAGAACTTTAAATGATAACTTTATTATATATTTAAAAAGAATAGCAAGTTGAACATAATAGATTTGCAGTTTCATGTGCAATCATCTTTTTTATCATACTATATTATAGAATGCTTGTTTTATTCTGAAAATTAAAAATAAAATAAAATATTTAAAAAAAGGAATAGGGAGGGTGATTTGGTAAGACTTGTGCTTTAGGAAAATCACTTTGACAGCTGAGTGGAAGATGGACTGGAATGGGGAGATTGAGACAGGGAGATCAACCAGTAATAGGCTATTGCAAGTACTCCATGCATGAGTTGATGACAGCCTGCACTCAGGTGGTGGCAGTGGCAGAAGAGAGAAGGGGGACTATATAAGACATGTCCAGGACCTTCATAACCTGGCCCAGGACTACCTTTCCAGTCTCCTTATACTCCACCCCCTTCCACACACTTTGATTTTGCAAACCCTGGTGTTCTTGCTGTTCTTCACACATGGCACTCTATCTCCTGTTTACATTCCTTTACATTAGCTGTCCCTCATGTCTGCAAGGTTCCGTCTCTTCACTTCCAACTCTTAGTTTCCCTGGCTTCTTTGAAGATTCGGCTCAAATCCTACCTTCTGCAAATTGGCCGTTCCTGGTCTACTCTTTATCTCCCTCCAGTGTTTTCCTTCTAAGATTTTCTTCTGTCTACTCTGTGTATCTTCTCGTATACAGTTATTTACATGTTGTCTCCCTCATTAGAACATGGCCTGATTTTGTCTCTCTTATCCAAAGTGCTTAGCACAGTGCCTAACACATATTAAGAACTTATTAATAATTGTTGTGGACTGATATCCAAATCCCTTCCATGAATAATCTAATTCCAAAGCAGGGAACTGAAGTACTCAGAAAATAAGATTATTGTATAAGGTGGATTGAAGCCACCTTCCCCTTTGACTTCATATTCCCACAAAATAGAGGCAAATGTTTGTCTTCCAGTAAATACAAAATGTATTCCTTGATTCTGACCTAATTATAGAGGGAATTTCAAGCTAATAATGAGGAACAATATAGTAGAAGTCACAAACTTAGAATTAAAAAAAAAAGACTTGGAATTTAGTATAGGTTGGCTTTTTACTATCTCTGTCACTTGATTTCTTGGTCTCAGTTTCTCCATCTGAAGAATGGGAACAATAATACTTGTCTTCCTATCATACAATATAACACATTCATATAGCATTTTAAGGTTTTTAAAGGACTTTCTTTGTCACAGCCCTGTGTGGGAGAGTGGAAAGATCATTTGGGAGTCAGGAAAACTGAGTTCTCTTTTTGGCCTTGCCATTCATTCCCCACATGATCTTGGGCAAGTCATTCCCCATTTCTGGACCTCAGTTTTATCTGTAAAAATGAACAGGTTGGGCTTGGTGATCTTTAAGGTCCCTTCCCCAGCTCTAGTATTCTAGGTCAGCAATATAAGTATTTCTAACCTTATTGTTCACATATTGACCCAGTGGGTCAGATACTGAATCAGAAAAGTTAACTGAATTGCCCAAGGTCACATAACTGGGAAGTATTGAATCCAAGTGTTGGATCCAAGACTCACTCAGTTCTCCCAATTCTGTGTTTCATCTACTACACTACTTAACTGTTAACTACAAAGTACTTTATACATGTGAGCAATAATTATTATTACTGACATGATGTGTGCTGGAAAATAAATACTTCTAAATTAGCTGTTCTAGAGTTTGATTTTTGAGAAACACCTTACCTAATTAGAAATATTCATAGGCTCAGCAAAAGTCTTATTTGCTAAGATGTTAGATAAAATGTTGGGATGGGAGGGAGAGTACATTCTAAGCATGGGGATAGGGGATAGGATGGCAGAAACATGAAGGATAGGATAATGAGTAGTATAATTTGGCTGCAACACAGAATATGGGAATGGGAGGAGTATTTATTCATCCATTTAACATGCATTTATTAAGCAACCCTATGTCCCAAGCATTGTGCTAGAATCTGGAAATATAAAAACAAACAAAATAGCCCCTTCCTTCAGAAGTTTATATTCTATTGGCTATGTATGAGCCAAAGCTGGAGAGGTAAATTGAAAAAAGATTATGAAGGTCTTTGAATTCCAGAATAAGGTACTTTATTCATACTTTGAAGGCAGCTCATTCCATTTTTGGAGAGCTCTGTTTATTAGCTTGTTCTCTCTTATACTAAAATGACATCTTTTTCCCTTTATCTTCTATTCTTTGGTTCTAGTTCAGTTTTAAATCTTTTTTTTATAACAAATAACATTTTAAATGTTTGCTAAACTTGTTATTTAAAGGAATCTTATGGTTTATCTTTTTGTAAAGCAGATAACAACATTTCAATTTAGTTATTTTGTAAATCCAGGTTTTAATACATCAGGCTTTGTTTAAAGTGGGGAACACATGTCCTGGCATAAATAAATTCCAGATACCAAAAGTCTTTGAGATGAATGAAAGTTAACATGTATATAAAAATTGGGATTGAAGACAGTTAAAGTTTTCAAAAGAAAAAAAAATCTTTTGGAACAATATTCCCCAAACATCAGTAACAAATATGAACTTAGAAACTCATAGACTATTAGAATTGGAAGAGACCTTTGAACATGCAATGTAAGAACATAGGCTATTACACTAATCTTAGAACATAAAATCTTAGTGTTGAAAAGGTCCTTAGAACATAGAATGGTAGTGTTTGAATTGACCTTAGAACATAGACTATTAAAAAATAAAGCATGTGTTTGAGAATCAGAAGTGATCTTAGTTTAGTCCCTTTATTTTATAGAGAGAAAAGCGAGACCCAGAGTAATGATGTGACTTGCATGAGGTCATTTTGATTAGTGGAGACTAAAGCTTAGGCCTCCTGACTATCTGTCTAGTTCTTTTTTTACTCTCTTCCTTTTTCAAAGCATTCAAAATCTGCACTAAACAGCATAATTTTATCTTTAAAATTTATTTATTTAGTATTTTATTTTCCCCCAATTACATGTAAAAATAATTTTCAACATTTGTGTTTTTAAATTTTGAGTTCCAAATTCTCTCCCTCCCTCCCTGAGAAGGCAAGCAATTTGATATAGGTTATAGATATGTAGTCACACAAAACATATTTCCATATTAGTCAAAACAGCATAATTTTAAAAAGAGAACCTAAGTAGGATAGTTGCACATGAAATGCTAGCAATTCAAGAGTTTATATTAGAGTCAATTCCCTAGTGTGATTTGGAATGTTCATATTTGAGAAAGATGTTAGCCAAACAGTATATGCTAAAAGAAAACTCTCCAGTGGTAAAGCAGTTTTCCCTTTTTAAAAGAAGAAACAACTTACATTTGATCAATACCAATAAAGTAGAACTCTGTGATAACAGCTCATTGTTAGGTCCATTCAAATACCCTATGGGTAAAGTGATACCCCTTGAAACATAATAATTATATACTTTAAAAGCCTCATGTCACTCCATGCCTGTAATTGTGGTCCTCAAATAATAGATGGGCAACTACTGCTAGGTATCAGGTTTCCCTAGATGATATTATGTGATTCTTCCAAATCCCCAAACCACTAGCTGTGTGATCCTGGGCAAGTCACCTGACCCCATTGCCTAGGCAAGCCCCCCCCCCAGCCAAAAAAAGAAACAAATCCCCGAACCAATATTATAAAAATGATTCATGGAATTTTCAAATTTTAGAAGTAGGAGGTATCTTAGGGATGGATCATCTATTCCACTTCTCACATTTTTCCAATGAGAAAATAAAGGCATTAGGAAAATGACTTCCTGAAGGTCACACAGCTAATGAGTGTCCTCTGTATTATATTTACTCTTGTTCTGATGTTATAGTTACCTCTTTCCTCTAACTGGTAATTTTGGAGGGCTGCTTTTCACGACCTACCAGTAAGTATTCTTTAGCCTTGAAATCTGAGCTTTTAGAAAGTAGACCTACCTAGGAATTTCCTTGGGAAAAGTTAGAGAGGCAGCAATAAGGACAAGACTACATTAAACTTTCAATTCCTGCAATAAATACATGAGTCAGATTTGTGCTTTGTGCTTATTTGTTTTTGCCTTTGTTTTTCCTTTAAACATTATTTTTCTGAAGTGATCTCTTGCCAATTAAATGGTAATTTCCTTCATATCTACTAAGACGAGGATAACAGGTATATTTTCTACTTCTCTTTTTGTTCTTCACAATATGGAGGTTAGTGCTAGGCATATATCAGATGTTGAGTCAATAGTTATTATTGATTAGTTGAATCATTTTTCCTTTTTTCCACTGAGGAAGCATTGCAAATATAGCCAACTTAAGGAGGCCTTCAAGCACTGACTACCACAGGTAGTTCCACTTACTGTAGCACCACCATCTAGCAGGTATGGATTTCAGTGCAAAGAGTTGAGGGGCCATAGAGCAGGCCTGAAAGCTCAAATAGGAAAAGAGGTCATTTTCATTGAATTTAAATTCAGTATGGAGCATGATTGTATTTGGAAAACAACAGAAAGATTACAGCTATAGCCCTGGGCTAGGAGATCTTTTGGGATTTCCAAAAAAAAAAATCAACTTCATGGCAGCAGTTTACTTGAAAAATATCTGGAGGTTTTAGAAGGACTATGAACTCAATATGAGTCAGCAGTTTGATGTGGCAGCCAGAAAAGCTAATGCAGTCTTGGGCTGCATTAGGAGAGACCCAGAGTTTCCAGAAACAAGAAGGGAATAGTCCCTCTGTACTCTGCCCTAGCCAAATCACATCTGCAGACTGTGTTTAGTTCTAGGAATCACAGTTTGAGAATGACATTGATAATCTGGAGAATGTCTAGAGAAGAGCAATCAGTATGGTGAAAGGCCTTGACACCACCTCAGTTGATGGAAATGAAGATATTTAGCCTGGGGAAGTGGAGAGTCAGGGGGACATGATTGTTGTTTTAAGTATTTTGAGGGCTGTTATGTTGAAGGAGGATTAGACCCAGTCTTTTTGGCACCACAGGACAGAATCAAGAGCATTGGTTAGCAGTTGAGAATAAGTAAATTTGGTGTCCATGTCAGGAAAAAAAAAATTTCTAGCATTTAGAGCTGCCTAAAAGCAGAATAGACTGCCTCAAGAAGGGGTGGGTTCCCCTTCTTTGCAGGTTTTCAAGCATAGGCTTGATGACTGCTACTTGTCAGGTATGTTACAATAGGTTGGGCAAGATGGCAGCTGAAGTTGCTTCCAATTTCTAATTCTGTGATTCTGTGAAGATCTTATCTCTGATACAAACTTACCCTGTGATACTACTTCAAGTCTCTTAACTTCTCTGAACAATAGTTTCTTCATCTGTACTGGGTGATCTCTAAGGTTCCATGTAACTCTGTAATTCCATGATTGGGTATCACACTCACTTTAGCAAAAATGAGATGCTAGACCTCATGTGGTTCAAACCCAGATATAGAGTCACTGAATATCAGAGTTGAAAGTGCAATGGCCATCTAGTCTAATCCCTACCTGAACAATAATTCCCTCTTCACTATCCTTACAAGGATCTACCCTAGACTTGAAGACCTCTGTTAATGGGAAGCTGGCTACCTACCAAAGCAGTGGGTTCCACTTTGGTATACCTCTCATTGTTGGAAAGTTTTTCCTTATGTGGAGCAGAAATCTGCCTCTGTGCAACTTTTTTTTTTTTTTTTTTTTTGGTGAGGCAATCAGGGCTAAGTGACTTGCCCTGAGCTCTATCCACTGTGCCACTAGCTGCCCCTGTGCAACTTTCACCAACTGCTCTGGGGCCAAGAAGAATAAATCAAATCCCTCTGCACCAAAGGAAGGATGTTAATTGTCTTTGATGGATAAACCATTCTCATCCTTGAAAATGACAAGTGGAAATCTTAGACTGAAAAGGAAAATGCCAGTAATAACCAAGTATGGCTTGAAATGACAGAAAATTCTGACCTACATAATTTATATACTAAAGGTCTTTAGTAAAAGACAACAGCCGGGAACCCAGAGGGTTAGTCTGACTAGAAACAGAGGCATGATTTTAGAAATTACATACTCATGATTTTGTTTTGTTTTTCAGTAAACAAAACAGATCTTGGTGGAGGTCATGTACTATCTTACTGGTTTTTGTAACTGCAGTGCCTAGCATAGTGCCTAGCATGTAGTAGTTGCTTGATAAATGCTTGTTGATTGATTGATGGTTTTTGAGACCAGGAGAAGAATTAATTCCTAAATTCCAACCAGTCTACTTAATTACTATTTATTAAGTGCCTACTCAGTGCTCAATATCTAGCTGGAAGAGACGTGTTCCTTTTCTTCAAGAACCATACAGTCCTGGAGAAACAAAAACAAACATACTTGAAACAATTAGAGAACAACATTAGACAATTTGTAATTAATTTCTAAATTGTGTGGGTCTAAATGCTAAGAATTTCAGACAATGAAATCAAAATAAGGTTGGAAGAGTAAGGGAAAGTTGTGTAGTGAAGGTGGGACTTGAGTGAGTCCTTAAAATTGGGTTGGATTTGGATCAGTGGAGACCAGTAGGAAGGACATTCCCTTAAAGATTAACTGCATATGAAAGGAACAGTGATTATAGGCTGTGGGAGGTTATTAAAGAGATAGGTCTCAATGTATCATTTCTAGGTCTTTTAGCTTTAATGTCCCCTTGATCTTTTCTCACTTTTGAAGGTGGAGAAGAGGGTAGAACAGAACATAAAATAGTTTCCTTCTCTCCTTTAGTTTTATGAAATACCCATGTAGTTCAAATTTGAATATTTGCATTCAGTGATGCATTGTGTTTTAGGGTGAAGGGTTGGGTTTGATTTTTGTTTTGTTTGCATTAAAAATTGATGTTTTGTGAAAAACACACATCTACATAAAACACATACACATTTACATAAAACGCTATTGTGGGGGGAAATCAGTCTTTATCCCATTTGGAATCACAAATATGAGTCAAGCATACATTGGGTCAAATATATTTCTCTCTCCTCCCCTTCTTTCTTCCTCCACCACCTCATTAGTATAGTTGAGAACAATCCATAGTTTTGGAAAGAAAATAAGCTCACTTTCTGATGCTACCTAAAATAGGGCTAATACTATATCTAACAAAACGGAATGGTAAAAGTGTATCTGGAAATCTATATGACTAGTTTTGTAACAAAATATAGTAGAACATACAAGTCCAATAACTTGCAACGAATATCAGAGCTAGAAGGAGAGTTAGAATGAAGTTGTAAAGTTGGAAAGGGCCTTAGAACATGGTGTGTTAAAGGTAGAGGGGGACAGGGCAGCTAGGTGGCCCAGTGGATAGAGCAGTGGCCCTGGAGTCAGGAGGATCCGAGTTCAAATCCACCTTCAGGCACATAACACTTACTAGCTGTGTGACTCTGGGAAAGTCACTTAACCCCAATTGCCTCGCCAAATTTAAAAAAACAAAACAAAACAGTAGAAGGGCCTTAAAACACAGAATGTTAGAGAATGGAAGGTAATTTTGAACATAGGATATAAGAGCAAGAAGGGACCTTAGGGCTTATCTAGTCCTCATCTAACAATGAGGAAAATGAGAGGTTGAATAGCTTGGCCAAAATTACACAGCTTGTAAGTAAGGAGCTGAGCTGAGAGCCCAAGTCTTCTGACTCCTCATCCAGAGCTCATTTCACTACACCAAGCTGGTTGGTTGGTGGGTTATTGTCCTTCCTTCTCAAGGAGGACCAAAACGACATCACTATGTTGGAGTCAAGGTGCAGTGTGTCTGACTGTGGCTGCTCAGACCAATACAAGCTCTGAAGGCTCTACCACAGGTAGGGCACAAATAGTCCATGGGAACATTTGGAGTGGAGATGTCTCTAAATTTGTGCATCTCACATTTCTTTTGAGCTGCTGCAATTCTACTTTGCTCATAGAGCACAGCACCTTCTTTGATTCAGGCACACCACACCTTTGCCAGTGTCTCCCATGTCTCACAATCTATACCAAAGTTCTTCAGAGAGACCTAGACAGTGTCCTTGTATAGCTTTTTCTGACAACCATGTGAATGTCTGCCTTGCATGAGTTCTCTGTAAAATAGTCTTTTAGGCAAATGTCCATTTGGCTTCAAACAACATAGCCAGCCCATCAAAGTTGTATTCTCTGTAGTAGAGTTTGAATGTACACTAAGCTACAAATGAATGTTGTTCCTTTCAAGAGGGATACTGTTTACTTACTCAAGTGATGATACCTTTGCTCAGACATTTCTGAAATTCTTTTTCAGGAATTGACTTCAAAATTAGGGGCCATGTGGGAAAATCAGTCTCGTTTCATAGTGACGTTAAAACACACACACACACACACACACACACACACACTCTACTCCCAGATTATATTCTTCAGCTTCATTTCTCCAACTTTTTCATCAGATTTGAGTCTGAATGACTCCTAATTGTTCCAAAACTCTGGTTATTTAAACCCTTCTAGGGCTCAGTTTCTTCATATATAAATGAAGGAGTTGTACTAATGAACTCTAAGGTCCCTTTCAGCTCCAATTTTCTGTGATTTGAAATCATCATCAAAGGATGAAGATTTGCCACAGTCGAAAGATTGTCATGTGAAAGAGGGATTAGATTTGTTTTGCTTGGCTTCAGGGGACAGAAGATTTAGCCTTACTATAAGAAAAATAAACAACTAAAGCTGGCCAGTAATGGAATGGGTAGGGTAGCCTTAAGAGGTGCTGGGTTCCAGTCACTGAAGGGCTGTAAGCCTCACCTATATGACCCCTTGTTTGGAATATCATAGAAAAATTTTTATTCAGATATACTTAGGAATAATTGACCTTTGAGATCCTTTCCAACTCTGGGATTCTGTGATAATTGAGGGCATTCAAAAAAATATATATTCTATAGAGAGCTCCCAAAGAGAAATTCCCAAGATCTTTTGAGCAAAGGCAGCCTCATTGGAATAAGTGTATGATATTCCAAAGTGTCTGATTTGAGGAACAACTCTCATAAAAACTTAAGACTTAGATCTAGAAACGACCTGCGAGATCATTCTGGCTAACCTTTTCACTTTACAGGTAAAGAAGGTGAGGCCCAGATAAGTTGTGACTTACCTGAGATGACACAAATAATAAATAGCATAGCTAGGATTCAAACGGAAGTCCCCTGATTCCCAAATCCAGTGCTCTTTCCCCTATATCACAAAATTCGGATATGCCTATTACAAAACTAGTAATGTTACATTATAATAAAACCTCACACATAAATTTTTATAAATGTTTTATGTTAGGCTCTGAAGAAATTGAATTTTTGATGATTGCTACAAATAACCAAAAATAACTCCCTTTTTCTTTTGACTTGGTTCACACAGATGTCTAGAGCCCCATTTAGTCTTCACATGACCATAGGCCAGCCAGTCATCTCAAAGATGTGTACCCTTGATCATAAGGACAATGAATAAGCAAGGAAGCTTGCAAATATTCTCTCATTAATGGAAAAAATGACAATGGATGGGCAGGAAAGGATGAGATGGATAGATAGTATCATGGAAACAATGAACATGAACTTAGACAGACTTCAGGAGATAGCAGAAAATAGAAGGGCCTGGTGTGTTATGGTCCATGGAGTCATGAAGGGTTGGACATGCCTGAACAACAACAAAATAACCTGTTGACAGTGGGTCAGTAATGTCATCCTCATGTAAGAACATGACATTATCATTAGTAATACCTTCATTTAACCCAGGTATCATATTATGTTCAGTAATGGACTATGAACTTGATATAGGCCAGATTTGTATTAACTATGTTAGAGTTGAGTTATAATGTGTCACATAATACATATATACACATGTACACATACATAGATATCTATATATTTTATGATGACAATAGCAGTGATGATTATTTTGCATATTTTCCATGTTCTTGGCAAAGAAACATAATCACAGGCTTTGGAAAGGAAGTCCTTTTTACATGTAATAATAGCTAGCATTCATATAGTGCTTTAAGATTTAAAATTACTCTGTATACATTAGGTCATCTGAGCCTTAAAACAATGTTGTGAGGTAGGTACTATGGATATTATTATTACTATGTTACAGAAAAGGAAATGGAGCTTCATAGAAGTTAAGTGACTTATCTATGGTCACATAGCCAGCATCACAAGTGGGCTATGACCCCAAGTCTCTACCATGCCACCTGCCTCAAAATGGTAGTTTTGTGTGTTGTGAAAATGTATAAAGCAGTATGTCCATTTTTAGAAATTATGTTCACTTTAAGGGTATTTTGGAAAATGTGGAATGAAAATGATTTAGACTGGGTTGTGGTTCCAGATTGCAAAAGGATTATGGCTAAGGATCTTTGGAAATGGTTGGTCAAGGTGAGAACCCTTTGAAAGTCTAATTTCAAACCAAGTTAGAAGAGGTATACGTTTACCATGGCACAGTGTCTCATTGTTCAGATATTCCCTTCTTGGCAAGCTAAGGTTGGGGGAGGGGCAGATATATAACATAATCTGCAAATTGAAACAGCAGTTGTTCACAGTGGTTTGTACTCTCCTGAATTCTACAAAAGGGAGATTAGAAAAGAAAAAAAAAATACAATTCTCTGCCAATACAGTTTATTTGCTATAAGAACCTTCTTAATCTTCACTTACTAGGATAACCTGTGTCTATATAGGTAAAGTGAAATATACTATACATGGAATTACAAACTCATAGAATTTTAGAGCGGGAAGAATTTGTTTTGTAGTAAGGGAATTCAAATATCAGCTCTGACATTGATATGACCCTGGGCAAATCACTTTAACCTCTGTTTGCCACAGTTACCTCATGTGTAAAACAGGGGCAGGTAGGTGGCTCAGTGGATAGAGTACCAAGAAGACTCATTTTCTTGAGTTCAAATCTGGTCTCAGATACTTACTAGCTATGTGATCCTGCACAAGTCACTTAACCCTGTTTGCTTCAGTTTCCTCATCTGTAAAATGGGCTAGGAATCACTCCAGTATCTTTACCAAGAAGACCCCAAATGAGGTCACAAGTCAAACATGACTGAAAAACAACTTAACAAAGTGAGGGTAGTAATAGCAGCTACCTCCCAAGGTTGTTGTGAGGATCAGATGAGGTAATAATTATAAAGTGCCTGGCACATAGTAAGCACTATGTAAATGTTAGTATTATTATATTCTCTGAGTCTCTATAAAATAGGGATGATAATGCTTATAGTATCTGTAACCTTTATACCCTATAGAAATGTGTTATAACTATACAGTTCAAATATAGAACACATAAGGCAGAAGCTGAGACTAAGAAATAGTTTGTTTCTGACTCTTTTGTGACCCCATTTGGAATTTTCTTGGCAGAGTAGTTTCCTTCTCCAGCTCATTTTACAGATGAGGAAACTGAGGCAAACAGGGTTAAGTGATTTGCCCAGGGTCACACAACTAATAAGTGTCTGAAACCAGATTCCAGGCCCATCTCTCTATCCATTGTGCCACTTACCTACCCTGTAAGAGCTATTTTTAGATAGAATTAATAAATGGCAGAGCTAGGCCTGAATCCAGTTCTATGGACTTGGGGGGCAGTTTCCCAAAGGGCCTTCTTCATATTAGCTTAATATTTTAAAGATTCTTGCTTTCACCTTCATTCATATAGCAAATCACATTCTCCCTTGCACATTCTGGCATAATTACTTACTACCTCTATGATCTTGCTAGGTCATTTTAACCAATGTAGTGCAATGGATAGTGAGTGGATTTAGAGCAGGCCTGCACAACTTCTGGCCTGAAGGCTGCTTACAGCCTTTGGGTGGCTTGCAGCAAGACAAAAGATTTCCTCTAGGTACAAAAGATGTTTTCCTCTACATTTTTCAAAGGCCGTTTGGCATATGGCAAGTGGCCTGAGGGTATAACGCCCATGGGCAGCAAGTTAAGCTGGCCTGATTTAAGAGTGAAAAAACTTGGCTATGCCACTTAGGATTTACCTGACCTTGACCATGGGCAAGTCTTGTTAACTTCTCTGGGCCTTAGTTGCTTCATCTGAAATAGAAAGGCAGGCATTGGATCAGATAACCTCCAAGGTCACCACAGCCCTAAATTTATGATTCTATGATTTCACTGGGCTTCAGTGTCCGTTTCTGTAAAATGAAAGGGTTGAATTTAGATGAGCTCTAAAGTTCCTAATAAAGTCCCTCTAAAGCCTCCAATTCATGAGTCAGAGGCTAGATGACCACTTATGTAGTTGTAACAGGCATTGAGAGGTACTCTAAGGTAGATAGGTAAGGCAGGAGATTTTAATGTTTTTTTCTTTCTTTCTTTCTTTCTTTTCTTTTCTTTCTTTTTTTTTTTGGTCTCATGGACCTCTGTGGCAATCTGGTGAAACCTGTGGACCTCTCTTCTCAGAATGGTGCTTTTAAATGAATAAAATAAAATGGATAGGATTAATAAGGAAACAATTATATTGAAATATAATTTATCAACATTATTTTAAAATACAAGTTTATGGACCCTGTGAAATCTACCCACTTTTCTCTTGGGGGTATTGTGGATCCCAGGTTAAGAACCCCTGAGCTAAAGCATAAAACTTTGTGTCAGGGGATGAATTCAAATCCTGATTTAGATACTTCCTAAACATATTATCATGGGTAAATGGCCTCAGTTTCTTCATCTATAAAATGCTGATAGTACAACTTGTACTACTACCTCCTTTGCAGGGCTGTTGTGAGGAAAGCGCTAGGTTTATCATTTTTTGAAAAATTTGAGTTATTAAGGAGCAATGACAACTCATAATTATGTGGCACTTTAAGGATTTAAGCATTTTCCTGATAACTACCCTGTAAAGTAGGTTGTGAACATATTATAATCCCCATTTCACAGATGGAGAAATTGAGGCTTAAAGTGACCTGCCCAGGGTTACATAGACTGGATTAGATAACCTCCAAGATCCGGGCCAACTCTAAAACCGTTGCTGTTCTATGAATCTTTGATTCTACCCTAGCAAGAGTTTAATTTCATGGCAAAAATAGTCATTCCCCAAAACCTAAAGCCTTGTCCTTGATTGGAGGAATTGGGATACATCCAGGTGCTTAGCTAACAGGCCACTGATCTGTAGTTTGTTGGGTGGCAGTCTGCCTAAACAACGCCGAGCTGGTCCTACAATTTAAATGCCATACTCTGTCCTCACATTTGGCCAGAGTGGTAGATAGCCAAATTTTAAGCATATATTTTTGGGTGAACCAGCACAACGATTCTAAAGCTCAGAAAATGCCTTCCCCTCCCAATTTTATCAGCAATCGATAGGGAGAAAATAAATGGCTCCTTAGGACTAAGTCGATTTAGCTAGTTATTAAAAAAATAGCCATCTGCAGAGGCAGAGAAATGAGCAGTCTGTTGGTTCCTTTTCCAAGGAAATCTGCCTTGCATCTGTTTAATTTTGTTCACTACTTCTACTCCAGGAGATGCCTTTTTCCCTACTCCCTGACCCTCTTTCTTCTTTTTACTTCCACTGCGGAAAGGAGGATGTAAAAATAGTGAATCTTCTTTGGTTTGCACTTAGCATTTAGAGATCCGGTAAAATATGCTAAAAACAAATCCACCAGCGCAGAGTGTAAACCCAGAAAAAAGGGATGGGGTTGGGGGAGGGAGAATTGGAGGCGGCGACCAGGGAGAGTAGGAAGGGAGCTTTGCGTGGAATGAGGACGAACCACACAGCGCATTAGTGACATCTCATCATTCATTACACAAGACAAGCGTACCCCTCCACTTTTCGCCCCCTTCAAACTAAACACGGCCTTTCATAATTGCAGGCGCCTCTGACGCCTCCCCTTTTCTGCATATACATTTTTCGGTGTTTAACTTTTCAGCCCCCCCCCTTTAGAAAACGTTCATGAAAATGCAACCATTAGAGGATGAAGTAATCTTTCCCTCAGCTCTAGCCTCCTGGGCCGCGCGAACATTACCCACAAACTCATATGGGTAGTGGGGTGTGGGGAGGAGGGACGGGGCACTGGAGGGCTACGTTGGGTTTTGTCTGGAGCCGGCCTGCTCTCTGCTGTCCATTCGCCCCATAAGCGTAGCCTCGCGCCTCCCCCGGGAGAATTCCCGGGCTCGAGGCAGCGCGTTCGGTCCCCGGGGTAAGATTCGGAGGCACGAGCCGAAGTCCGCGGGGGACAGACTACAGGGCAGGGGTAATAAGTCTGGGGGTGGGGATGGTGAACGAGTGGGCCGCGAAGCTTCGCGCAGAGGGAAGGGGATGGGGGATGGCAAGCGGAGGGGGGGGGTGGATGGAGAAGAAGTGGGAGGCATGATGGGGGGGTCGTGGCGAGAATGGAGAGGAAGGGGGGGGCCGCGCGGGGGAGGGAGGCTCGCCAAGGCGAGCGAAGGTTCTGGCGCCTGCGCAGCGCACTTCCTTGTTTGTCCCCGTGACTGTTGCGGGAGAGGCGCTTTAGAAGAGTGTGCTCAGTCTGCTCTCGACTGTCAAGAGTCTCGGGGCTGCTCTGGGAAGAGAGAGGGAGAACTTCGCTGGCATCTCCCGCACCCCCCCCCCCGGTTCCCCAAGCAGGACTCCACTGCCCGCTGACCCCAGGGGCAGGCCGCCCTCTTAGCCTGCATCCCCTCCCCCCGCTGCCTCCTCTGCGCGCCGGGTGCGAGCTGCTGCAGAGAAGCCGCCGCCGGGATGAGCCGAGAGAGGCGGGTCAGGTCCCCTCCTCCTCCTGCCGCCGCGGCTCCACACGGAGTTTGAAGGGGTCCTTTCTTTTCTTTTTCTTTTTCTTTTTCTCTCCCCATTTTCCTCTGGTGGCTGGTTTGATCCTCCCTCCTTGGCTGCACCTATCTCACTTATCTCGCCCCGCCAGCCTCCCCAGCTTTGCTCGGCTGGGAGCCGGATTGCCCGGAGCGTCCACTGAGTGCGAACCTCCCCGGAGCTAGCGCCAGCGTCTGCGGCCCCGGCAGCCCCAGCAGCCCCAGCAGCAGCCCCCGGCCAGGGTGGAGGGCAGCAGGCGGCCGCGCCGGGGTTGGGTGAGAGGCAGCAGCGGGAGCCCGCCGCAGGCGCGGGGCTCTCTCGGACTGACGGGTTCGGTTTTCCGCTGGGGGTGTTCATGAGCCGCCTCTCCGAGTCTCCGGGCGGCTTCATTGTTACTCATCTCCCCAACCTCCGCTTGTGTTTCGCCTCTCGGGCAGGATGCCGGACCAGATCTCAGTGTCCGAATTCATCGCGGAGACCACCGAGGACTACAACTCGCCCACCACGTCCAGCTTCACCACCCGGCTGCACAACTGCAGGAACACAGTCACGCTGCTGGAAGAGGTAAAGACTCCGGCCGCTGGCCCTCTCCCCTGGCCATCTCCTCCTCTCCCACTCCGGGTGCCCCCCACCTTTTAACTCCGGACCCTCTGGGAGCGTTTGCTTCTGCCGGCGTCTGGGTGCAAACTTAGGAGTCCGGGTCGGGGAGGGGGACAGGAGGCAGGCGGGAGGTTGAAGCTTTGCATCTGCTTGCACGGGGCTGTTTTGGAGCTGGGGTAATTTTTTCTAGGGGCCAGAAGAAGGTGGGAGGGAGAGTGGATTAGGACCTCAAGAAAAGCCTGCATCCTTCAGTGACCAGGTCGAAAATAAACCAAAAAAAAAAAAAAGGCAATCCTGGAATAGGTACAAGAGTTCTAATCCGAGATGAAGGGGGCTTCCAGACGAAGAGGGCAGGCCTTCAAGAGGCGGTCCTGTGTGTCAGCATCTAAGCACCCAGGGGCCCAGGAACAGGAGGAGAAGACGACCGCCACCCAGGCTTCTTCACTTAGAAAGTGAGAGATTAGATTTAGGTTATAATGCCACTAACTGATGTTTGACTTGGTTAGGGAGGCATTAATGGGTTTGAGGAGGGAAAAAGAAAGCGTACTGGAAAATGCTCAAGGAGTAAGCAGAAGAAACTCAGTGACTGGCTCTACTGTACTATTAATATATCTTCTGTTTCCCTTGCCACCTTTTAAAGTGTGACATGAGTTAGGCATCTGTGCAGCTACATTCCAACCTTGACTTGCTTTTAAATACCATTTTATTTTGTTTTATGTATAAAGATAAGCAAGCCTAGAAGGACCTCAGAGCCCAGCAATATAGTATATTTAGCCTTCGTGGTGGCTGCTGCCGCCACTGGAAAATGGCCTGACTTGAGGAGGGAGGCAGGGTGGGTATATGCAGATCCGCTTCTCTTCTCGGAGCCTTTTAGGAAGGGTATGATAGGGAGGGGGAGGGGTTGGGTGGCCAGTAACAACTGCAAGGTGACTTCCTATAAAATGAAATCCTTCCCCTATCACTTGGCACACAAGGAAGGGCACACAGTAGGCGATTAATGAATGTTTGTTGACTTGGATTGTTGAGTTTGAATGAAATGAATGAGTCAAGACTGAATGATGAAAAGAAGCAATGCAAGGAAGCAAGACTACATCTAAAGGGACATTTTTTGGGAGTTCAGTATGATTTCACATTTGCCATAGTTAACAATTCCTTCCCCCCCCCCAAAAAAAAGGTATTTAAGTAGTAGAAAAGTGGCATTACATGAAAGATGGGAGATAAGTTTATATTTTCACTGGGTTTATATTTTATTGCTGTGGTTTGCTTCTTTGAGGTTTGAGGATCTCTTTCCCTGTTTAGGCTTATAATGGTTAACACATCGTTAATATCGGTAAGCTTGTGCCTCTGTGGACAGGTATATTAGGCACAGGCTGCTCTGGTGAGCCTTTGAAATTGACTTTAAGCCAGGTTAAGAGGCAATGGTTTCTTTAAAGAGCACAGTTCTGAATTATAAGAAAGAGTTCCCATAATGGAGCATCTGTGAGTGTTTGCATTCCAGTTAATGTGCTTAGATTTTGTCTGGAGCCTCTGCTCCCAGTTACAGATGCTCCCCAAAATGCATCTAGAATCACATCAACGTTAGTTGATGAATGGTAAAGATGAATGGAAAAATGTCAATTAACAAGCTTTTGTTTTAATCGTAAGTGCAATAGTTATATTTTGTCCTTTATAAGTTGTCAGTCTTTTGACTTGACACAACCTTCTTTAATGGCCCTTTTGTTAAACACTGTTACCAATGCATTCAGTTGCTTTACTGTTCTGTCCTCCAGGTCACTGAGATAAACAGGAACATACTGTTATATGAGCATGCTTTCTCATCACTTCTCTCCAAATTGCAAATGCCTTTAAAGGAGCCTGGCAGATTAGGCGGTGCTGTCATTTTCCTTTAGATAAGTTCTTCTACAACCACTAATACAGTTGTCAGTTACCTTAACTTTTCCAACTCTGCACAAACAGATAGGGTGGCTGCTTTCTGCTTGTGCCACTTGTGATAAAGGACCTGAAGTGAATGAATTAAGGGTCCCTTCTATGAGAGAACACATGCCTGTTTTGCATCACCATAGGAAATGAGAGGGTTAAAATACAATTGCCTGCAGCTGCCCCATTCACACTGTTGATTTTTGAGCAAAGGGATAACTTGAACTTCAAAAAGAGAACATAGTATTTCCATGGGCTTATGGTGAAGAATACTATTTTGTAGGGTTAGATGGAAGAAAAAATTCTGTCTATGAGTGCTATGACCCATGAGCTTGGGGGGAAGGGAGATCATTGGCAACTGGTTTAAAATATTTGACATGTATGCATATATTAATGGATATTTGAGAGATCATAGTACTTAAGTGATTTCTGCCCCCTTACATCTATCCCCACAGTTGGACTGGAACAGAGTTAGAAAATGCATCTTCCCCAAACTGTCCCATCAAATTGCAAACTGCAAGAGGTTGGAGGTTTTTCTATAGAATTATAAAATTTTATAGTTTTTTATTTCTTACAGGGAGGTTGAGAACCAACATATTTATGATCTTCCTCCTTGCAACTCCTCAACACTGTGTCATTTGTGTCCCCCCCCCCCCCAGCTTGCATATGCGGAAAGGGAAAAGACATGATAAATGTCTTCGGTAGATCAGAGCACAGTAGAGTGTTTTAATTTTTAATTTTGATGTTAGGTCTATCTTACTGTCTCTGAAATATGAGGGAAGGTTTTGTGTGGTTAGCAAAATAGAGTTGGCATATACTTTGTGAAGTGAGGTGTTTGGAAATTTTATGAACACTGCTTGAGTTGTTTAGTTATTCTTAGGACTTGGAGCTTTTGGAAACTTCTGGGGGAAAGGGAAAGGGATACAAGTCTCTTTTCCAATCAAGTGGCATATCATCTTTTTTATGGTTTGGGAAACTTGGAATTCTCTATTTTTCATTTTCCCAGTTTTCTTAGGGTATTTTGCAGAGCTTCTCTTTGCTCCCTAGCTTTGGACTGCTAACTTAGATGAACCCAGACTGTAATATTGTATCAGCATTCTTAGGTTGGCATCCCTAATTCACTTAACCTTCTTTGTCCTGTGCTATTTATTTTATTCCCTCAACTTCCCTCCTTTTCTTCAGTTTTGTCACTATTATCATTGATCACTTGCTTACTTAATGTAGTAGGAAGGCACCTTGCAGGCCACCAATCCTTCTCCCCAGCCATTTCCTGATGGGCCCTGATTTAATCTTCCTGCCAGATCTCATTGGTTAAAAGGGCCTAGGCCTGAGATGATGATTCTTGTAACTTTCCCTTTAAATCTTTTTGTATCCTGTAAGTGGGTCAGGAATACATAGTGACAACAAGTAGAATTTTCACTTCTGTTTTTTTTTTCTTCTTTGCTTCTGCATTTTTTTATCTTCTGGATTCCAATTGTGAATTTTTTGTTGGCCTGTCATAATGAATAGTTTGTGGTTGGGGTTTAGAATTTTTGAGCTAGTGTAGAGCTGGGGTTTATCTGGGGATGGGGGGGTACATGTGTTTCCAAAGTAGAAGCCAATGTTCTGCTTGCTTGTTCAGCAGCCCCAGCACACTGATGTGAGCTGCTATACTCATGACTATTAGAAGTTATGAAGTGTAAGTAGCTGAGAACAGTGTGTTGTTGTTTTTTTTTTTTCAGAGTGGGGAAATAAATGTGCTGGGGTGTGGACAATCATAGGGAGTAATACTAGCAGGTACAGCAGCAGATCACTGAAGGAAATTTAGTATCTCTTTCTGGAAAATTTTGATCCAAAGACAAAAGGAGTGACTTATTTATGAGATTTGGAATAGACTCATTGAATGTTGGAACTGAACAGGATTTCAGAGGTCATCTCGTCAAATGCAATGCCCCCCCCCTTTTTTTTAAACAGAAGAGGAAAGTGACATGCCAAGAAGTACATTGATTTACCTGAGGTTACCCGGCTAGTTATTGGCAGAACTGGGACTGAAGCTTGTTTTGGACTCTCATTCCACTGTTCTTTCCACTATTCCACATAATCTCTATTGGATTAGAAATTATATCAATGTACTTGCTGAAATAGAGGCAACTAGGTGGCTCAGTGGATAGAGCAATGGGCTTGAAGTTAGGAAGACCTAAGTTCAAAGCCGACTCCAGACACTTATTAGCCCTGTGACCCTGGGCAAGTCACTTAATTCTGTTTGCCCCAGTTTCCTCTTCTGTAAAATGAATTGGAGAAGGCAGTGGCAAACCATTCCAGTATCTTTGGCAAGAAAAATCCAAATGAGGTCACAAAAATCAGACAGGAGTGAACAACAAAAACTTGCTAAAGTGCAAAGAATTGAATTTGCTTGGATACAGGGAATCAGAATGATCTTAATTTTTTTTTTCCCCTTCTGAGGTTAGGGCGTGTAAGGCACTGAAATCAGGATGGGGACTTTAGAGCTGATGTGTTCCTAATCTGCTGTAGGTAGTCTTTTGTTTCTCAGGGCTGGTCCTAAAGATAATTACCTACTCACAAGGCCTCTGGATTTCAGCAAGAGATCTGACAAAGTCTCTCATAACATTGTTCTATGAGGTGGGTAGCTGAAGGCTTGAATGGGGCTGTACTTTGGGTTCAGAAATGATTATCTGATCTGACCGGAAGAATGTCAGCTGTTATTATTTCAACTTAGAGAGATTTCTCCACTAGATTTGTGTTTGGCTCTTCTATTTGCCCTATTCTGGTTAGTCAGTAAACACTTATTAAGTGCCTGCTATGTGCCAGGCACTGTGCTAAGTGCTGGGGATACAAAAAGAAAAAAGAAAGAGTCTCTCCCCTCAAGGAGCTTACAGTCTAATTGGGGAAAACCAACACAGAAAAGGAAAGGGGAAGAAGGGCAAGGAAGGTATCCAAGGGGCATTTGAAGAAGTAGTCAGAGAAGTCTCAAATTCATTCAGCCGGGTGAGAAATGAGAAATCTTGAGCTAAGTGCTCTCTCTCTCTCTCTCTCTCTCTCTCTCTCTCTCTCTCTCTCTCTTTCTTTCTCTTTCTCTTTCTTTCTCTCTCTTTCTCTCTCTCTCTCTTTCTCTCTCTCTCCCTCTCTCCCCCTCCCTCTCTCTTCCTCCGTATCCCTCTCTCTCTCTCCCTTCCTCCCCCTCCCTCTCTCTCTCCCTCTCTCCCTCTCTTTCTCCCTCCCCCTCCCCCCCACTCCTGAAGCAGTTGGGAGTGCCCAGGGTCACACAGCTAGTGAGTATCATGTATCTGAGGCCATATTTGAACTAAGGTTCTCCTGACTCCAGGACCAGTGCACTATTCACTGTGCCACCTAGCTGCCCCCAAAAGATTTTTTAAAGAAGCCCATTGTGGGGTTTTTTTTGGGGGGAGGGGCGAGGCAATTGGGGTTAAGTGACTTGCCCAGGGTTACACAGCTAAGTAAGTGTTATGTATCTGAGGCTAGATTTGAACTCAGGTCTTCCTGACTCCAAGACCAGTGCTTCATCCACTGTGCCACTTAGCTGTCCCCACAACTGAGCTCTCTTCTTAAGTGGAGGTTTTGAAGTTTACAATTCTACCCTTCAATCTGAGGGGCCAAAGGGTGGTGGTGAGGTGGAGAGTACCAAGGCTGATGGGATCTTAACAGGATGATGAGATTATCCTAATAATGAGCTTCTTAATGCTTGAAAAAGGCAGAGAAGTCTCTAGTACAGCCAGGTGAGAAATGAGGAGATAGTCTACATTAGTCACCTAGGAGAAGGCTTGGATAGTATGCTTATTTAATTTGAAGATGATATCCTACTAGGAGAAATGACATGTATTTGATAACAGAATTGGGGTTCCATTACCTCTCTCAAAAAAAAAAAAAAAAGAAAATCTCAACAGAGGACTAAAAAAAGACTCTGAAGGAAATGAGGAATTTAATAGGGATAAGTATAAAATTCTGTAATTGGGTTAAAATCAACTTTCAAAGTACATAATAGGAGAGATATTGCTGGAAAACAGTTCATGTAGACTTAGGAATCACCATTGGAAGGTGGTAGCTAGAAGAGCTCCTTCTATCTTAGAGTGCCCAGTGAGTGAAGGGGGAGTCCTGTTGTACCCTGACCTGGTAAGACTGAACATATGAAATGTCAGTTACCATTCTGGGAGATATATTTGAGAAGGTATGTTGGCAAGCAAGAACACATCCAAAGGAAGGCAATCAGGATTATGAGGAGACTCAAAAATCTGCCATATGGAAGGAAATGAGATTTGTTGAAGGGAAATGGGGATATTAACCTGGAGTAAATAGAGACTTAGGTTGGGGGAGGGGGGATGCAGGGAAGGATATATTATCACTTTCTTCCAGTAGTTACAAGGTTGGCACGTAGAATAGGAATTAGCAACTAAACTTAATTATGCTTGGCCCTGGAAGACAGAAATAGGAACAGTGGGTGGAAGATTCAGAGTGACTTGATTTCTCCTCGACCTATGGATGACTTCAAACAATTGGAGCTACCCAGAAGATAGTGAGGTCCCTGTCACTTAGTGACTAGTGACCCCTTTTCCCAGATGTTGTAGGCAGGATTGAGTGATTTGGCTAGTGGTTGCACTGATGACCTCTGAAATCCTTTGCAATTAAAATCCTGTCATTTTTCTACCTGGCCTGAAATTCCCATCATTCTCTTCACTAATGGCTTAGACATTAGAGGCAAGGGCATTGTCAATACTGTTTTAACTTAATAAGTCTTCCTGGACTGGTAATTTTATATCTAGTAAGAATGAAGTAAGCAAGTATGCATTCTGGCAGAATGTGGAAAATGTAAGAGATAGGAAGTAATTTTTTTAAATGTGTATGAAGATGCAGGCTTTATAAAGAATGCCAGGAATTTCTCTTTGATTAAATGTACTGGTGTGGTTTAGTGAAACAGAGATACTTGTATATCAGAGTTTTTATCCTCTTAATGCCTATATCGTTCCATGATGATCAGAATCACCTGTTGAATTAAGCTAATTAATGAGAAAAATTATGCTTAACATGGAAAAAAATACATATTTATTTAAATAATTGACGTTGAATTTTCATCATGAAATGTGGCAGCTATTTAGATACATTATAGGATTCCTCATGACATAAAGTATGTAATATAGGATGGAATATGTACCTACATTGTGTACTGTACATCATAGGCATTTAATATGCATTAAAGGGACCCCAGTATCCATGATTATGTGTGTGTTGATCCTCCTTCCATCAATGTAGATTGCAATCCTTCCATGCCTATTCATCCTGTATTTTTCTGCATGTTTTCACATGTGTGAGGATTCACCCATCACAATCCAGGTTTTCTTCTGGTTCTTTTCACATCTCAGGGTTACTAAAATATCGTTCAGTCTGTCTCTCATTTTTCTGAATGAGCTTCTGTCCACCACCTTTTTCTGGGCGTACATGTCTTTAATGATATCTTGTATGCCATTTCTTGCATGAAAATTATGTCTGCCATTGTCTTTCCATTTCTTTTCTGTTTATTTGTAACTTAAATTCTTCCAAGATCATCCAGTTCCATGGTTCATAGCCATATAGATTCATCAGAAGGATACTGGTGTTAAAGAGATGGGCTTTTGTAGTAGCAAGCAGTTCAGAATCAGTACAAAGTACCACATGATTTCCAATCAATCAGTAAACATGTATTAAGTGACTAATATGTTTTAGGCTTTGGGGATACAAAAGCATAAATGATATTCTAATCGATCCTCATCTCTCACTCAGATCTGGCCCCAGCTCATTATCCATCTACAGCACCTACCATATGTATGTTAATTTGACAATTTATCAGTATAACTACATGTCATAATCTAGGCAATGAGATTTTCATTGGTCTTCCCACTTTCAGTCTCTTCCCTTTCCAATTCACCTACCATATAACTACCAAGATGATTTTCCTAGGGTATGGGTCAGATCACTTCCCTCCTCACCCCAAGAGTCTTCAGGAGTTCTTTATTTCATCTAGGAAAAAAAACACAAATTAGTCTGGTGAAGTCCTTCACAATCTGGCTTACGTCTGCCTTTCCAAACTTATTTTAGTGTTATGACTTGTATATTGCAGCTAGACTGGTTTTTTTGCTGTTCTTGATATATAATAATCATATTCCACTTCTCATCTCAGTCCCTTTGAATAGGGACTTATTTGTTCTTTGCCACCCCTTGGCGCCCTACACACACATACACACATTCCATTCTTGGAATGTGAAGTCTTATCCCTTCTACCTGTTACAGTTCCTAGGTTCTTTTGGAACTCAGCTTGGGTACTGCCTCCTGTTCTAGGCTTTTACTGACCCTCTCATCCCATTGTTAGTACTCCTTCCTCCTCAATATTATATATATATTTTGTTTACTTATCTGTGAACATGTGGTACTCTGCTACTTCACCCATCTTTTCCTTCACAATGTAAATTTCTTGAGGGTGAAGAATATTTCATTTTTAACTTTAAATACTTAATGTGTGGCATACTGCCTTGAACATTGTAGGTTTAGTCAATGTTTGTTGAATTGAATTGATTTTTATCCATTTTGTCATGCCAGTAGGCATGATTCTCATTTTCTTGAGTTGTTATTTCATTGAGGAATCTTTGTGGTATTCTAAGGTTCATTTTGGTTAGTATCACATCATTTGTGAACAGGAATATTTGAAGAACCTTACCTTCAATAGAAACTATCACAATATTATAAGCCAATTACTGAATTGACTACTGTGATTTAATTTCAATTCAGGCTGGGGATGGCAGTGAGTGTCTGATGTACCTGCTGCTGGGGAGGCTGAGATTGGTAGATCACCCATGATCTGTTCTTTAGAAGTGCTACAGCCAATTGGGTGTTTTCACCAAGTCACCAATGTAGTGAGCCCTTGAGATTGTAAGGCTGCCAAAGGAGAAGCAAACCATTCCAGGGAAGAAAAACAGATCCAGTTAAATGTTCTTTGGCGAATCCATATTGGGATCAGGCCTATGAGTGGCCACTGCACTTCTAATTTGGTCATGACAGAGAGATCCAGTCTCAAAAAAAATTTTTTTTAAATTCAGCGTATTTACTAACTGCTTAACTTCCAAGCTCAAGAGATCAAGAACAATGTTTAGTTTTATGTGGAAAACATAATGGATTAATTTGAATTCAGGTCTAGAGGGTCATGCTGTATGAGTACAAAATCCTTAATGTCTTAATCATGGGGACATACTAAAGATATTTGAGTAAGAGGTCTATGTCATGGTCAAAATGTTTTTATAAGAGGTCTCCTTATGCTCCCACATATTGACACCCTTTACTTATGAGGGACAGGAATTATGTACTTAGATAAATTCATCATAAACAACTAATATTTTTTGAATGCCTACTATGTGCAGAGTGACCTCTTTCACTATCTTTTTCAAAAAATCAAAATTGACAAATAGACAATTTGACTGGCTTAGTTTTGCTTCCCTTTTCCTCTAGGTCCTTAATAATAAGAAGGGAAATAGCCTGAGGTGGGTAGCAGGGAGTGGTAATAGCCTGTTTATTATTTTTGCTGGCTGCTAATTAGGACTAATATGTAGTTTTTGTTTCTACAGAGCTACAGGGTGGTTTTCTGCCTTAGCCCAAGTCTCCTTTAGCCAACTACAAGAGTTGAGTGAATCTGAAGTGACATGGGAATGAATTTTGGATTTTAGAGTTATGATGGAATTAGTGGAGCTTAAGGGTTAGAAGGGACTTTCCAAATTATCTACTCTTACCTTCCAGCCAGTATGGGAATCTTTTTTGTAGCAACTCTGACATCTACTTTCCACTTGAACACCTTCTGTGTAATGGGGAACTCATTTCCCCATAAGATAGCCAATTCCAGTTTTGGACATCTTGGATTATTTAAACTCCTTCTCAAATTTAAAGTCTTTCTGAAATCTATATCCCTGTAACTTAAATTTGTTGGTCTTAATTATGCCTTTTGGAGCCAAGTAGGCTGTTTAACATCTCTATCAGAGCATAGTTCTTTGACTAGTTGAAGATAGCAATTTTTTCTGCAGTTTTGTGATCTGTGGTGACTCTTTTATTGTTGTTGTTGTTATTCAGGATAAACATTCCCGGTTCTTTTAGTCATTATTCATATAATATATTCTTGTTTGTTACTGGGTTTTTTTTTTCATATGGATTATCATTGCCTGTGTATGAATTGTAAAAAAAGAAAAGTGCTATTTTAAACTAAATTGTTGATACTGTAGCAGGGAATAACCAGTAGCGTGGCAGCAGTAGAATATAGCCTTATGCCTACAGCTGTAACTGTTCAGTTTGAGAAGCATCAGCTTGCATGGCACCATGGTAGGAGGGATATAGAATCATGAACAGGGGCCTGTGCCTTCAGGAGCTTTCAATGAAAGGACTTTTCAATTTTATGCATGTCGGTTTCCAGTTGGACCAAAAAGTGAACAGCTGCTTAGCTAGTAGTCTCAACCCGCAGTTCAGTGGTGTTCCTATTAGAGGTTAGGTCCTCCCCACCTCACCCTCTGCTGTCTGTAACCTAGGATTAGTTCCTACTCTGATACTAGCACACTTTTTTGCTTTCCTCCCTGACTTCAGGTGCCAAAGAGAGATTGGGGAAGAGAATAAAAATGGAATTTGAGAGTTGGGGTGAGATGGGGGGAAGGGAAAGGAAGAAAGACAGTCCTCCTGCTCACCTCTTCAAAGATTTTTCAGAAGGCAGGTTGGTATAGTGGTAAGAAAATTTGAGTCTCAATTTTGTCATGTGTGAAAAGAAGGGGTTGTATTGGATGATTTCTGAGGTCTCTTTGAGTTCTAAATCTTTGGTCCTAAGATATTTCTAACATTGCATTGGTCAAAAGGAGTACAACTCTCATAAACTTGATGACAGAGACTATTTCTTATTTGTTTATATATTTTTCCCAGGTGTTTGTCAGATTGCTACATAGTAGGCACTTGATAAAAATTTGTTGAATGGAAGAGTGAATGATGAATGATGTGGTGAGAACTGTGCTAAGGTACTGGGGATATAATACAAGCAATCAAGAACTGCCCTCCAGAAGTGTGCATAATGATTGGAGTAACACATATTGAGCTAGAAGGGAGTGGGAGGTGGTATAGCAGGGAAATGCTTTAGAAATGGCCAAGAAATGATGGAGAATCCTGGTTTCATGTAAGATAAGATGAAAGTTCACTTATCAGAACACAGCATCCCATGAGTAGAGCCCAAGGTTCTGGTGGGAAGGGGGTAGAAGGGATGGCCTGAGCATAGGCATTATGATTTGGAAATGTCATGAAAATGACATGCAAAAATTAACGGTGCTGTTGTGGATGAGCATGGTTTCAGTTCAGTTCAGTGAGCAGTTAGTGCTTACTGCAAATTCTTTACCAAGGAATGGTGCTCGGTGTTAGTGGTATAAAGAAGAAAAATGGACTTAGCTTTTTGTCCTCAAAGATTTGGGGCTAATAGGATTAGTGTGTATGACTAGTAGGCCTGTACACAAATCAAAACTATCCTTTGAATTACCCTGGCTAAGGGTGCCTGGCACTGGTTAATACTCTGCCTTTCCAACTCATGACCTGTCTGTTAACCTCTGTTGAAGAAGATCCCTGACTGCTTTAGGTTGTTGTCTGCCTCCGTCTCTTTTGCCGGTCTGGGCTTTTCCCTTTGTTTGGTCCTAATAGGATTAAGGTAGTAATAATAATAGCATTTAAAAAGTGCTTTATACATGTTCTTATTGGATCCTCACAAACAACCTGAGAGGCAGGTGCTATAATTATCTTAATTTTACAGATGGGGAAACAGTCTGAGAGATATTAAGTGACTTGCTCGGAGTTACACAGCTAGTAAGTGTCATAAAAAGAGCATTGGACTTGTAGTTGGGAGAGAGTTTAGATTCAGATCCTGCCTCCAACACTTAGGTCATGGGCAGGCTGCTTCACCTCCAGAACCTGGGCTTCATCAGCTGGAAAATGGGGGGAATTATATTTATAATAATACCTGTTTATTCTTAAGTTCACAAGACAGTGCATGTAACACACTTTGGAAACCTGAAAGTGCTGAATAAAGGTTAGCTGTCTTTATTAATATGCTTTTTATATTGCCCTCCAAAAGGCTTTTGCCAGTTGACAGTACACCACTCATGTAACAGTTTCCTATTATTAACAGTCCCTGTAACAGTTAACAGTCATTCTGTTTCCTCATAGCCCCACCACCAAGTTTTGTCATTCAAACTCTTGAATTCATTTTTATTTCTTACTCTTAAGATAAACTAATTTTGTTACTTGTGTGAAGTAGTGTTTCCTTTTATTGATTTATATGTCTTATCTCAAGCATGACAGATTTGCTTTTCTCATTTTTCAGTAGGTTTCTTTCTCATTCTAGTATTTTAGAGTTTAGAGGGGAAAGTCCAGTTTGGGGAGGGAAGTTTTGGGGCATCAAGGGGAAGTGACTTTGCCTTTTTTTATGCTGTGTTGTGAATGTGTTAACTCCCAGTATGCTAGTTAGCTCTGTAATACTTCAGTGGCAAGCTGAGCATTGACTATGCTCATGAATATCCAGGAGCAAAGAAATGATGAGAAGCCTTTCTCTGTTGATTTTCGGCAGAGGCGTAGAGGGAATGTGCCTGCTTCTCTTGTAAGGGTGTAATAAATGCTCATTTGTTGTTTGAAATTTTTGGTGTACAGAGCATTTGCTTCTAAGTTGAGAACTTATTTAGGCTCTGCTACTTATTACCTGGATTCTCTACAGCAAGTTACTTTCCCTGCTTTGGCCCTCAGTTTCCTCCCCTTTAAAACAAGAGAGTTGGAGTAGGTGATATCTCAGGTGTCTTTTACCTCTATGGTCCTGTAAGCTTCATGAAAACAGTCCTTATTTGCCTGTACACAGTTGAAGGTAAACATAGTAGGCAGTATAATAAGATTTACTATGACTTATAATCAGGGTCATTCCTATGTGTAGATGGAGTTGAAGGGCACCCTAAAAGACTATCTGCCCCTTAATATCTTCCTCTACTACCTTACTGTGTTTCCCTTCCCTCCTTTTTGACTCAAAACTGCTATGTGTAGTTACAGCCACCAGTGGGTTAGCTATCAAGACCTCATGTTTTATAATGGTGCTTTAAAGTTTACAAAGTTCTTTATATATGCTGTTTCTTTTGATCCTCACAATACCTCTGTAAGGTAGTTCATGTATATATTATCTATCTCACAGATGAGGAAACTGAGGTTCAGAGATTTGTGTTAGTTAATTAACAAGCATTCATTAAATGTCTGCTAAGCTCTAGGTACCAATGGGGGATATGAAAAAAGACAAAAGACAGTCCCTGCACTTAAGGAGCTCACAGTCTAATAAGAGAGACAACATGCAACCAACTGTGTACAAATAAGCTGAAATACAGGATAATTAGAAATGACCAACAGACAGAGGGCACTAGAATTGAGAGGGGGTCAGGAAAGGCTTCTTTCAGAAGGTAGGCCTTTAGCCAGTACTCGAAGGAAGCCAGGAAAGCCAGAGCATCAAGGGGAGGAGGGAAAGCCATCCAGGCATGGGAACAGCCAGTGAAAATGCCTGGAGTCAGAAGATGGAGTGTCTTGTGAGGATAGCAAGGAGCCCAGGGTCACTACTGTTAGCACACTTTAAGTGGCTGTGTTATTGGGAAAGACACATTAAGTGATTTCCTCAGGGTGAGGAAATTCCTTGTCTCATTCCTTGGATGAGACAGCTTCTTAGGTCCCTTCCAACTCTTGATATTCCATAACATACTCTGGAGAGTTGGGAGGACTTTTTTAGAGTCTTCTTCCTTTAGCATGGGTTAGCTTATTAGATTAATCTTGTGACTTACAGACAACTAGAGACTCAATCTGGTTGTGATAAAGGAAGACATAGAACGTGGGTTGTAGGCTGTCCAGAAGAGAAACACAAGGGAGCCACAGACCATTGGAGGATGAGTGTGGGGTATTGCACTAGGCAGCTGAACCAGGAATGACAATGACATTGTCTGGGGCCAGCCCCGCTGCCCATTCATTTATTTCAGCAGGAATTTATCCTACTGTGTCCTTAGCACATTAGCACCACCTTCATGCCACTGAAATCTTGTCAAGTAAGGGAATTGGGATCATCTTTACTGAGCCAGGTCTCAGGTTATTGTCCCTCCTAGAATCCCCTAGTGGAATTTCCCTGTTCTATTAATCCTTATTCTGCTTCTGTGACTGACTATTACCTTTAGCTGCAGAAATGGCCCCACTCTGTAAAAACAAAAAACAAAAAACAAAAAACAAAAAACAAGAAAAAAAAAAACAGGAAAAAAAAAAGTAGATGCGCCCTTTTTGATTTCCCCACTCTGGTTCCGATTGTAGTGACATTTCTGGTTTTGATTTTTGTTGGAGCCACAGAGTAAGAGATATGTATTCTTTGATACTTAATAAATGCAGGTATTTGATTTGAATAATTTGTGGGTAGAGTAGGGTTGGGGGTAAGTGTTTCATGACTGCCTGCAGCAGAATAGGGCAATGCAACATTGCGTATTTTTGCTGATTACAGCTTGAATCTCTGAGACCACAGGGAATTCTATTCTAGGGGTAGCTGTCTTAAAGGGAACGTGATCTTTGGCTGAATTGACATTCTCACTTTATTTTTCTTTCTTTCTAATATCAATAGCACAGAGTACAGTTCAGGATTTCAAAGCTTGTGGGAGAGGTCAGGGTGATGAAAATAGGGAGGAAAGGGGTAGCCAGGCTTATGTCAGCCCCACACAGTGTGTCAACCCCATAGAGTGTTAACATGACATACAAAGAGAGAGAAAGCACAAGATTTCTTTACACCCAGCCTGTTTTCAGCTTGGAGCACATTATCAGAACAGCTCTGCATTGTGGCACTCTTTGTGGTCAGTTATGTAAGAAGTGCATTTAAATACCAGACTATGGTATAATTTTCCAGCAAGAACTGGAATATGTGTCCTCTTGCTAGGAAAACACCCAATCAAGCTGGGCAGGCAAAGAAAACAAAACTGAGACCTTCTTATACAGTAGTGGGGGAGATGACGTGTGAGCCATCATTTTCTATTACAGTACATACCAAAACTCACACAAAAGAATAAGTCAAGCTAGACTATCCTTTTCTGTTTCCCTCTATAATTTGGAGTTGGGGGGTGGGGTGGAGAGGGAAATGCAGGGAAAATCCTTTTTCCAAGCTATTTCTAATTGGGGTGAGCGTAAGTAGGACTTCAGGTTGAGAAATGGAGGAGGGAGGGAAGGCGCTAAATCATATCATAGCCTTGTAATTACCTCCCAGAGGAACCCTGAGCAACACAGTTAGCTTTGCATATTTCCCAACCTCTCTGTCTAATCCCTTTTACCCTTGATTCAGCTGAAACGGAAACACTGCTCATTTTGTAGGCACTGGAGGTAAAAACATAGTTCCTGATGTTGTTAAGTTCAGCCTTTCTGCTGTGCTAAAGATGGGCCAGTATTAAAAAGTGTGTGGGCAAAGAAGCAAGTCCCTAGTACCACTTAAAAGTAACATCATACAGTTTTGAATTTTAAATTATCTTGGCTACACTCTTGATTGGAGAGTAATTTTTCTGGTTACCAGGTTGGACAAAACAAAACGAAAAACAAAAAAAAAAAACCCAACTAGTCACAACTGCACACATTTCCAATAAAATATCTTAAAAACTTTAATTAGAATCTTTACATGTGTTGATTTGACATTGACCTTTTGATAATCAGTGATACCTTGCTTCTCTTTATAGATAACATCTCTGTTCCTGAGTAAGGTGTTTGAGGGTCTTTATTTTCAGTGAAATGTGTGAAGCTGGTTTGCTTTAGTGGTTTCATTAATCATTTCTTTTTTTATGAGGGCCCATTTCCTTTTCCTAACAATGTTTATTCATGTTAGTAGCATATACATCAAATGAGATACTCCCTATTTCCAAAAAATATAAAGCAAAATAAGCTTTGGCTGCTGGTTCAACATCTGCTTCTGTTATCAAATAATAATATTTTCATAGTACTTTAGGGAAATGTGTTTTCTTCCCGGTAAATAAAATGGTGCCAGGAGCAATAATACTGCCACTGTCCTAAGACTCCTGAACCTTGAAGGCAGATGATACAGAAGAGCAGTACTTTGAATAAAACATTTGATATCAGTCAGTACCCATTTAGTGTGGCTGCCTACTCTGTATGCAGATGGCAGTCCCCTCTATTCCCTCTCATCTTATGTGATTCTTGTATATGCTTACCAACATCAAACCATAGGAAGATGAACCAGGCATGTTGAGGGTTTCTTTTATTTGAATATCTTAAGGGTTGAGTTGCCAGTGACAGAACTTTTTTCAGTGGTCCAATCTCACAAATATTTATTAAATGTCTATGACTTGCCAGGCACTGTGCTTATTTTTTAATAAAAGAAAGATAGTATCCTGCCTTCTATGAGCTCACAATCTGTAGGGAGAGGAAACATACAAAAGGAAGATGGGAAGGTGGGTAAGAGAAACGATGCTCCCAGGCACTGGGGCATCCTGTTCCATTGAGTTGAAATCAGGCAGGTCAGCAGATGCCAGGTGGAGTGATCTGAGAGTCCAGTTTCTGCGCTGTGTAAAGGAAGGCATTGGGAGGAGTTAGATACTCCGTCCTCCAGCCCTCAAAACTGGGAGAGAAGAAGCAGAAGGAGGTAGTCAATCGAGCCTTGAGTTAGCAGCTTGATGATAAGTTTAGAAGTAATGAGCTTATCCTGGGAGGGGCATCTTGTTCCTTGGAATTGAAACTAGACAGGGCTGCACATGCAAAGTAGAGTCCTGTAATTATTAAATAAGGAGTAAAACTCAAGTGCCATTGACAATGTTGCAACCTGAGTCTAAATGGAAGAGAAATTCTCGGTAGATGTTGTACAGAGGATATGTATTGGACCTGTGATTTCACTACTGGGAACTCCTGGGGAAGGAGATTTCTTTTCTGGTCTGTACCTTCTCTGCATCATTTAGTTGAAGTACCTAGAGCACTGAGAGGAAATGACTTGACTAGAGTAATAAAGCCAGTAAGTGTCAGAGACAAGACTTGAACCCAGGATTTCTTGCCTCTGAGGTTAGCTTTTTATTCATTATGCCTTGCTGCCTCAGATTATTAAAAAAAAATACATATATACGTATATATGTATAATATAGATGTAGTTTATGTTTATATGCTATTAAAAGTTTGCAAAGTGCTTTACATAAATTATTTTATTTGATCCTCACAGTAACAGGTATTGTTATTATATCCCTGTTTTACAGAAGAGTCTTGATACCTATTAGGTTACTTGATACAACAAGTTTCAGAATAATTGTTGATTAGCATTGATAGAGGGAATATCCTCACCGAGAGTTCCATAAACACTAATAAAATCACAGGTTAAGACAAAAAAAAAGCCATTGTTTCCTGTGATGTCTTTGCCATGTAAAAGCAAATAGCCATATTGACTTTTGTTTCTGATACACAAAAAATATGCCAAATGAAAATAAAAGGAAAGCATTTCCCCTCACTGGTTTTGTTTTTCTCTATATTTGGTGGTGGTGATGGGAGGAGATAGAGAAATTTGAATATAAATAATCGATATCTTCTCAATTACAGCACATTCATAACATGGAATACAGATTGTTAATAAGAGAATCAGTATTTTCCAACTGTTAGAATGGAAATGGTTCAATACTCATTTTTCTTTATGCCTGTTTTCCATTGCAAACAGTTATGATTCCATAGCAACTGATGTTTGCTAGATTGTGTGTATCAGGTAAGAACCTTCACAATACTCCATCACTGGAGGTCTTCAAATAAAGTCATGTTGACTGTTTGTTGGAAATGAGATTTCTAGTAAGGATAGCTGATATGTATTGTCTTGATTGGTCCTCCCAGTCCTTTGAGGGAGGTACTATCTGTAAAAGGCGCTAATTGGTTCTAAAAAAAAGTGCGAGTTGGACTCAGTGACTTTCCAGTTGAAAGTCTATGATCTTATGATTTTATAAATTTCCTAGTTAAAGACCATGGCAATATTTATTTTCTTCTTTGTGTCACCGTAGTTTGGTAATTAAATCAGATTTTTGCTTCTCTATACAGTGCACTTATGTATAAGTTATACAGTTACCTGTTTTTTGTGACTACATGGTACAATATGAGGAGCTTGGAAAGCTTCCTTGCTCCACATTACTACTAGACTATATAAACTCCATTCAGAAGGGACAGTGTCTTATCTAAATTTTCTATCTTCCTTATCACCTAGCATAGTGCTCTAAATAGCATTTAGTAAATGTTTAAATGATTGCTCCTATAGAGAAAGCCTTAAAAGTAGATGAACGTGAGGAGAAAGGAACTTCATTTATTGAACATTGATGGGGTCCCTCCGAGGAAATCATGGTAAGAACAATTAGGAAGTAAAGTGTTATTCTTTTTTAAGTTGGGATTTTAGAATGAATGGAGGGTTGAAATTTGGAGGTGAAAAATAGGGCCTTCCTGCACTGACATTCTTAATTTGCAGGAAACTAAAGAGGAAATATAGGCAAACCCCTTATTTAGGAAAAGCTGCCTTATAAACTACCTCTAAGTACAAGTGACTGCCCTGTCCCTATTTCTACCCATCATAATTCAGCTGCCATGGCAGAGAGATATTGTGAAAAGCAAACATTTTGTAGAGAATTTATTGGGTCAGAAGTGGAAGAACTGGAACTGTGAAAACGAGATACAACTTTGGGGTACTGGCTCCCTTGAAAAACCTTCCAATCAGATCTTGATTACTCTAAACTGGCTTTTCCTAAACTTACTGAATGGTTTTATTTCACCTTATTTTGCTTCAAATTCCATCTGTAGGAATTTTTTTTTTTAGGCAAATACCTCTAGTAACATTAAACGATTATCAGTCGTTCAAATATGGGTGAGAATTAGTTAAACCTTTTACCCTAAAGTTCCTCTCTTTGCTCCTGTTCTCATGAGCTTTCTCCTGGTTGGTTTGTTTTTGGCCTTCCTTTGCGTGAGTTAATGCATACTGTTAAAAAAAACAAAACAAAATAAAACAAAACCTACTGTATTGCATTAAGAATTACTGGCCTTTCTGATTCTTTAGTGAAACATGTGCTAAGTCCTATAGCTGCCATTAAAGACAGGGACAGGGGGATTTTTTTCCTCATACCATGAAATCAGATTGCTCCCCATATCTAGGTAAACTTTGAGTAAACAGAACTTTTGATTTAGGGAGATGAAGAGGTAGGTGACTGCGGGTCATGGGGCACTTTAGCAAGTATAGCAGGCCTGGATAGGATATTGCCATTTCAGGGCTTAGGTCAGCATGAAGCCACTGACCAGTTGGGGAGAGTTGAGGAGGGCAGAAGAGGTGCCAAAAACTAATGGATCCAGAGCTTTCCCTAGGACTGATGATAGTCCTAGGAGTGACAACGGGAAGAATCTTCTTCTGATTCTTTCTGGTGTCACATAGACTCCTAATATTTGGAGTCCAGTGGAAAGTGGAATCCTGGACTTGGAGTCAGAAGACCTAGGTTTAAATCCTGAGTCTGACACTGGTGCGGCTATAGGCAAATTAATTAATCTCTCTAAGCCTCAATTTCCTCATCTATAAAATGGGGATAATAACATACCTACCACCGACCTCAGAGAATTTTTGTAAGAAAAGAGTGAGAAGAAAAGACATGAGAACTGCACCAATACTTACTTATGACATTGTTTCTGTGGGAAAATGTGCCCTGAGTTTTAAATCTATTGTTTAGTATTGAACATCTGAAAGATGGCTTCTCTCCCTATGTTGGATTAGCTGCTTCCTTAGAGTGTCTAAACAGAGGCTTCCTGAAGAATCACTGTTGTGACTATAGCTGACCACTGATACAATCATGAAGTGATTTTTCAGTGCTTTCCCAACATCAGTTGTAGCATTCTTCCACTTTGTGGTATCTCTACCTCACCTTCCTGCTGTCTTCCTGCTGCCCCTTGGATATCCAAGGAAGATGGGCCTTCCAAACTCTGACTCTGGTATTAGTGACTGATAAGATTTGAGGGCAGAAGATCTGGGTTGGACCTCTGCTACTTTAGAACTTGTGTGACCTTGGCCAAGGTATTCAGTGTCTTTGGGCATCACTTTTCTTATTTGTAAAATGAGAGGAATGGACATGAACCCTGATTCTATGAATATGTTATCCTTTTTGGAGTATGTTATTATTATTATTATATTAGTACATACGTTATTTTTAGTATCATAGATATTAATCATAGGATAAAAGTAACTACTCGTATTGTAACCTAAGGGAATGGGTCCCTAATATAATTTAAGACATTTTAAAGAGGCTAATGGAAGAGAAAATTGGGGGCAGTTGGAGCCTACACAGAAAACCATGACCTTGACCAAGTTACTTCTTTACTTTGGGCTTGTGTTTCTTCATTTCTAAAGTGAAAGAACTGGCTTAAGGTGTCTAGTTTTAAATCAATCAACTAGAAATCATTAATTAAGAGTTACTGTGTGGTAGCCACTGTACTGAGCACTAGAGATATGAAGACAAGTTTAAAAGAAGTTCCTATCCTTAAAGAGCTCACACTCTAATGGAGATGACATATAAATGACCATTCAAGATTTATACAGAGTAGATGGAAGGTAATCCCAGGGGAGAAGGCACTACTCACAAGGTAGGGGACTGTGAAAGGCATCTTGTAGAAGGTGAGATTTGAGCTGAGACTTGAAGGAAGACGGAAAATAAAGAAGCAGAGGGGATGAGGTTGAAAGAATCTACAGTGGTAAAAAGGCACAATAACTCCATTGTAGCTGTTATCATAGAAGTTGTGGAGGAGAGTAAAGTTTAAGAAGGCCAGAAAGAGAGAAGAGGCCATGCTAGGAAAGGCTTTTAAAAGCTGAACAGGATGTTCTATTTGATCCTGGAAGGAATAAGGAGCCACTGGAGTTTATTGAGGAGTGGGTTGACATAGACGTATGCTTCAGAGCAATTGCTTTGGCAGTTGAGTGGAGGATATTTTGGAGTGGGGAGAGGCTTGAGGCAGAGAGATCAATTAGAAAACTCTTGGAGTAGACCAGAGTCTTGTGTTTGCCTACTTTCCCTGGGTATGAGGGCTGTGCTAGGTGTCTGTAGGATGAAACACTAGTAACTGTACTTGCAGAAGTAAGGTTTATATGCAGCCTCTGGCTCAAAGCTGTGGTTTCTTGCTTCCTTTCTGTTTGCTCTTCTTTTGGGATTTCCTTGTTTTCCTTAGCTGGTGCCTTTTCTTGGTATCGATGTTGGGACTTTTTCCTCTTCTTATAACGTGCAGAGATGATCAATGCCTGTCTGGTAGGCTCTGTCTTCATCCGTAGGTTGTGAGATCCTTTAGGTCAGGGACCACAGCTGCTTATTTCTCTGTTACTTCCTCAGTGCCTTCCTCCCTGCTTAGTCCTGTATGTGTCTACTCAGTGTTTATTGAATAATTAAACATGGCCGTGGTTTCTAATTATGACACCTGAGCCAAATAGATTATTTCAGGAAAGGGTGTGTCCTTATTGGTGCTTCATGCCTGGACATGGCTAGGATGACAGGTGTGCTTGGCCCTGGGATTATGAATTGGGAGCTCACAGATTTCTCAGTAACCCAATCTTATTTGTCATTTGGTCCATATCATTGGATTTTACCTTGACTTCTTTTTCTAAGTAATGAGACTTGAATCACAATGTCTGAAACTGGAAGGGACCTTAGAACACAGGGGTCGTTTAAGCTGGAAGATCTTCTATCTAGTTCCAAACCCTCATTTTATAGGGGAAGAATGTCTGCTTCTTAAGTGCAAGGACTATGTTTCCTTTTGTCTTTGTATGCCTGGTTAGAAGTAGGAAGCATTCAGCAGCTAGGTGGTACAATGCGGAGAGAAAGCATTGTACCCAGAATCAGGAAGACTAGTGTTCATATCCAGCTATGTGAACCTGGGCAAGTCATTTAATCTTTCTCTGCCTTAGTTTCCACAACTGTAAAATGGGGATAGTAATAGCACCTACCTCCCAGCATTGCTATAAGAATAAAATGAGACAATATTTTAAAAAATGCTTTGCAGACCTTAAAGTCCTATATAAGTGATAGCTGTAAGAAGAAGGAGGAGAAGAAGAAAAAGAGGACAATGACAATGGTGAAGATTGATGATGATGTTTTGCCTTGGGTTCAAACCCTAAACCTGACACATACTGCGTGTATAACTTTGGGCAAGTCTCTTAACCTTTCAGAACTCTGGGTACTTAGAGAGTTTTTTAAGACTGTAAATTGCAGAGAAGGTGCCAACCTGCATTGGTAAAGGGAATTTTTTACTTGGGAGTTCCCTCTACCAATGCAATCACAGGACCAGTATATCTCCAACACTTTGCACAGTGCCTTCACGTGGTAGGTGCTTTATAAATACTTGTTGGGTTGAATCAGAAGTGACTTGCCTAAGCTCAAACAGTTCATAAAGGACAATTCTGGGTCTCAGTCTTAGGTTATCTAACTACATTTCTGGGATTAATTACTCTAGGGGTGTACTGTATTTGAAAACATTGATAATACATAAATGCTCTTCACAGTGAATTTCAGTTGTGAAATTGAGAAAAATATTTTTCCCGTTATGCAAATCTATACTTTAAAAAGGTGGTGTGAGAGTAACTAATGTGGTAGAAAGGACATTGGTTTTGCCATCAGAAGACCCAAGTTTGAATCCAGGCTCTGCTACTCACTAGTTATGTGACCATAGGCAAGCAATTTAACCTTTTTGTGTTACTTCATCCATCAGGCAGTTTGATGACCTAATATCGATAGAGTATGGGACACGAAGTTAGGAAAACCTGAGACTGAATCCTCACTTACCGTGTGACCTTGGGCGAGTTACTTAAACTCTCAGATTCAGCCTCCTCCTCTGTAAAATGAGGATAATAATAGCACTGACTTCCCAGAGTTGTTGTGAAGATAAAATGAGGTAATACATGTCAAGTACTTTGCAAATCTTAAGGAACTATATGGTGTTATTCTTACTGTTATTCTTATATTATTATTAACATATTATAATATAATATTATTATTAACATATTATAATATAGTATTATTATTATTACTATTATCATTAATAAACAAGAACACTTGGATTTCCTACCTTCCAGAGATATTGTTGGACTCAAGTAAGATAATATATGCATGGTGCTTTGTAAGCCATAAATGCTAAGTCAAGGCCATCTTTTATTATGAAATGAAATTTTGTCATTGACATTTTTTATAAAGTTAGAGAATGCCAAATAATTTAAAATAAGTATTTTAATATATTGAATATATGAGAATTAACACAGAAATTGTTCCATGGTGAGATTTTGAATGGTTAAATGAAACAGAAATGTTGTTTATCCACCCAGCATAAATTGTTATTTACTCAGGGTGAATTATTCTTTTGGTGATGTCATCAAATAGTGATGTCATTGTTTTACTTGTCATTTCTAAAATACCTTCCAGATCTATAAATTCAGCAGTAGACCACCTTACCAAATAAATCAATTTACAAAATAAATCAATTATGCTGAAACATAATTTTTAGAATATTTTTAAAAATTCATGGACCCCAGCTTAAGCATCCTACTCTAAACTACTGGTTTCAGAGGCAAATAAAAACAGGCCACTAAACTCTACATAAGGATCTCTCTGGGTACCATATTGACTTAGAATGCCATATATTAACATTATCTATATTCTATTGTATTTTTATTTATTTTGTTAAATATTTACCAATTATAGTTTAATTTGGTTCTGGCCTTACTCCAGAACATTGATTGATACTTCTGCTCTACACCATGTTTTATAACCGTTCCCTTCTTTCTCCTGACATAGCCACCACACTAGGTAGTTCCTTATCACCTCTTATCTGGACTATTGCAACAGCCTCATTCATAATTGATCTCCCTCTCAAGAGTTTCTGTCCTCTCCAGTTCATCTCTCTTAGGCTGTCAGAGAGATTTTACTAAAGCACGAGTATGACCATGCCTAAAGAAGTTCCAGGGGCTCCCTCTTACCTCTATAATTAGATACAGACTCCTCACTTGGTTTTTTTTTTTGTTTGTTTGTTTCTTTGTTGGTTTGTTTTTGTTTTGTTTTTGTTTTTTATTTTTTGTTTTTGGGCAAGGCAATTGGGATTAAGTGACTTGCCCAGAGTCACACAGCTAGTAAGTGTTATGTGTCTGAAGCTGGATTTGAACTCAGGTCCTCCTGATTCCAGGGCTGGATCTATCCGCAGTGCCACCTAGCTGCCTCCCTCACTTGGTTTTTCAAGACCCTCATAAACTCACTTCAGTCTGCCTTTCCAGACTTTGTGCAGACTTACTGCATGTGAGTTATTCCCATCACACGCTCTGTGCTCCAGTCAAAATGACTTCCTTGCTCTTTCTTACACATGGCATTCCATCTCCTTTTTTTGTGCTCAGAATGTGTGCCTTCCTCATCTCATCTCTGCCTCTTAGGGTTCCTGGTTCCTTTCCCCAAAAATACTGTCCCATTTCTTTTTGTATATTTTGTCTATGCTTATGTGTATTTGTTGTCTCTCCCTATAGATTGTAAGTACCTTGAGGGCAGGGATTTATACCTTATTTTTTTTTGTTATCTTGCTAAAAAAGTTGCTCTTCTAGGGTTCTGTTTTACCTCTCATTGAAGATCCAGAAAGCAACTGCTCATACAGTTAAATGGATCCCTCTCCTGTTCCTGTATAAACCTGTGCTTTCCAGTGGGTATGTAAGGACTTAGAAAATTACCACTATAGTATCATCAGAATTCAGATGATGCTTTAGTTAATTCTTTCCTTTCTGTCTGATCATTGAATAATGGGATCATAGTCCTTAAGCTGGAAGGGTCCTTGGAAGACATCTAATAATAGAAGGATAAATTTAGGGCTTCAAGAAACCTTACAGATCCTTGAGTCTAACCTCCTCATTTTATAGATGATGAAACTGAGGCCTGAAGAAGTTAATGACATGCCTCCAGTCACACCACTAATAAGTATCTGAGCCAGAATTTGAATCCAAGTCTTCCTGACTGTGAGTCCAGCTCCCTATGCACTATGTTATGCGACTCTATCCTAAATGAGAAAATTGAGGCCCAGAGGGATTAAATGATTTGCTTAAAGTTATCTGAGTACTGAGTGTCAGAGATGGGATTTAACAGAAGTCCTCAGCTTCCATAGCCAGTATTCTTTCCACTAAACCATGGTGATACTGACAGTACAGTTGTACATTTTCTCCAGTGTTTAGACAGGGTAAGGATGTGTGGAAAGCAGTATGAGGAGAGACTGGAAGCAGGGAAACTGATGAGATTATTTTAGTAGTTCAGGTAGACTGGAATGAAAACTTGGGCTGGGGAGAATAGTGATTGTGATTTAAGGAAAGGGTCAGATGAAAGAGATGTTTAGAGGGGACACAGAGTGGAATATTGATAGACCTGGGTGACTGATTAGATTTGGGAGAAAGGAGAGGGGAGGGAGCAAGGCAACGAATATAAATCTGTAATTTCAAGGGATTTGTAGGATTTCCTGTTAGTCCTGAGTTTTCAGAGTTTCAGTAGGCTGACCCTCAGGGCAAAGTACTAGACAGATATCTCAGTGTGTACCTTATTGATTTTATCATATATTGATATTTCACTGTGTGTTCTGTATTTTAAGTATAAAAATTGTGGTTTTTTGGGCTTGATAGTTGGGTCCTAGTGATTTTATCGGTAAGAATACAATTTTCAAAATCTAATAAAGCAATGCACACTTCCTTATATAGTGCTTTAAGGTATGAAGTAGCTAAGTACAAGTATTATCATCCCTGTTTTACATATGGGAAAACAGGTTTAGTAAGCTTACTGGTTTAGTCAGTTTCCCCAACTGTAAAATGAAACGGTTGGACGAAATTACTTCTGAGGTCTTTTCTAGTTGTGGATCTCTGGTGCTATGATATTATACTGTTGATTGGTAGCGAAAGATCAATGAAAATTACAGAAATATCTGATGAAAGCAATTCCTGCTATTTTATGCTATGGCAGATTGAAGAGTGGTGGGATAAGGGGAATGTCCTGGTGGGAGCTTGGCTTTTGGAGTAATTCAAATATGAGGAGGTTCTAAGGAAATTGGGTTCTGAATGTGAAAACAGAAACTGAGAAATGTTTCTTAGGAAGAAATGTTAGTATTTGGACCTTTGGGGATAAGGAGTAAAATTAAATTAAATGTAAGTCCTGAGAAAATAGTTGTGCTATTCCTAATAGAGGAGATGTTGAAAAGGGATTGATTGTTTAGGAGATGAGCTAAAAAGCTGCACCTCAGACACTTAATTTTAATTGTTGGTATGATTGCCAACTAAATATGCCAAAGGAGTGGAATAGAAATAAAATTGATGATATCTTTTTTGGAGTCGTATAGACACTGATGGGAATTGAAATACATGAACAAATGAGTTTCCTAAGAGGGAAGTGTAGGGGAGGGCAGAGAGCCCAGGCCTGAATTTTGGGGTACATCCATGGTGAATGGTAGGTGGAAGAGAGGAGAAATCAAGTGAGACTGAGAATAAGGGTTTGGAGAAGCATGAAGAATGTGGAATATGACATTAGTAGAGGAGAGGGTTATTAAAGGAAACAGAAAAGCCTCTCAGATTAACTTTTGAGAGAAAAGTGTAGGATTTGGCCAGATGGAAATGATTGGCTTACTTGAGAATGTGTGGTAAATCTAGAGTCCAGATTTTGGAAAGTTGGGGGGTGGGGAATTCTGTAGGGTTTCATAGGATGTAGAGGTGGAAGGGACCTGGGAGATTATTAATCCAATTTCCTATTTTACATGTTAAGAAACAGAACCTTCACAAAGTCCTCCACCAGTGCTTCATGGTGGTGTGGAGGAAACCCTGGGTTCTTGAAGGCTGTGACAGTGGAGCATAAGTTCTGATAAGTGCCACCATCCTGGAAAGGCCTTTGAATATAATTCCAGTAAGAAACGAAGCTGAGGAAGGAGAGAGTAGCTCTTGCTTGCCAAGTTCACATAGGTAATAAGTAGCAGAGGGAGGATTCAAAACACAGGTCCTTTGACTCCAAATCCAGTGTTTTTGCTATTTTATGTTGGACCCGGATTCTATCCCAAGTTTACTCCCTACTTATGTTATCTCACCTGGGTGCATTAAAGTGATGAGAAGCCATCCTTTTCTGAACCCTCAAATGGAAGAGTTTAGGGAAGATATGTCTTTGCTTCCGTTGCTGGTATACTGGAAAGAACATTAGATTTTTAGCCCTCAGCTGGCTTTTCTACTTATTAATTATGAGATCTTCACTACTTTGCCTCAGTCACCTTCTTTAAAATGAGTTGAACTAGATGACCTCTAGTTCTGAAACCTAAGGTACTTTAATAGAATCTTTTATCCCATATTCTCTGGAGCTTGGAAGTGGTGTTATCCTTATTTGAAGAGATAAGGATTGCAGAAAGTGGTTTATTTGGCATGTTTCGAGGTCCTGCAAGTAATGAGTAAGATCTGGAAATCTATTTATTGACCCACCATTTTTACACTACCTCCCACTTTCACTTTTTTTTTCTTTCCTTCAAATAACTTCCTGAAGTGTGATGTGTGCCACCTCCCTTCACCTTGTGTGTTCATAAATTAATCTTTCCTTTGGTATCTCTTCATCCTTAACTTTTAGCTTGTAATGGTCACCTCTCACCCTTTCCTTTAATTGCAGAGTGACAGTTATGTTTTTCCTCTTTTCCATAGGTTTAGAAAGTGGCTTCTTTGGGGGAAGAAATTATATCCTCATTATTACAAATTTAATTGATTATTTGATCCCCTTTTTTCCTGCTGTTTTTCCACTGTTATTCTCTGCACCCCATCCCTCCCCCCCATCTTTTCCCTATCCTTGTATAACTTGCCTCATGTCCCCAGCATTGCTGTGCAATCCATCATTGCATCCTGCTTAACTGTTCTCTAAATCAGCCCTGGCATACAGGTCAGCTGCAGGATTTCAGTTGTGTGGTTTAGTATTCTGAAATACAAAGATGCACCTCCTTCTCCACAGCTCCTGTGTTCCATTTGTTGCCTGATGCTTCAGCTACATTGCTGTCCGAGAGCTAAGTCTGTGTTGATCTTCCTTTCACTTACATAGCTCCATCCATGCCTCTTGTGAGAGTTCTCTTTTCCTGTCAGCTGGCATCCTTTTTACAAAGTTGCTTTATGTGAGGGTCAAATTCATTTTCTTCATTCCTGCTAAAGCCTAGAAATAAACTTCCTATGTCCTCTAGCATTTAATGAATCCTTAATCCTCCAGAAATTCAAATTCAGCAAATATTTGTTAAGTACCTACTATGTGCAAGGCACCGAGACTACAATGATCAGTGCAAGTGCATTTATCAGTGCAAGCTCTGCTATCCAGGAGCTCCTTGGAGGAACAAGTAGACATATCTGTGATGCAAGGGAAGAAGTATCTTTTCAAAAGAAAAGTCTCAGCCTAGTGCAATGAGCAATCTGAGGAGGGAGAAGAATGTTTTCATCTAGAGATGGGGATGAGGGGAGGAAGGGGTTAAGGAGAATGCAGTATCTGAGTTGGGCCTTAAAGGAGGAGATAAAACTTTAGAACAGGTGAAGAATGTATAGGGTGTAGGAAGCCATTTCTGGTATGGACAATGGTCTGAGCAAAGGCATGGCAATGAGAAAAAAACAAAACATGATGAGATTGGGGGATGGAGAAGAGTCCAGTTTGGCTGGAATGTGAAAGACATCTATAAAAAGGCTGGACATAATCACAGAATGTCAGGGGTATGAGTCCTCAGAGGCTGCCAAAAACAAGAATTCTATGATATATCTGACAAGTGGTCCTTCAGAGTTTGCTTAAAGACCTCCATGTGAGAGGAATCCACTACTTCTAGGAAGCCCATTTCTCTTTTGGATAGTTCTAATTGTCAGCATTTTTCTCTTTATATCAATTGTTAGTTCTCTTTGCAACTTCCACCTATGGATTCTGGTTCTGCCCTCTGGGGTTAAGCAGAACAAATCTAATCTGTTGTCCATGTGATCACCTTCCAGAAACTTAAAAGCAGCTATTATGTCTTCATGAAATCTTCTCTCATTTAGCATCAACATCTCCAGTCCCTTTAACCGATTGATTTTCATATGGCACGACCTCAAGTACTTTCACCATCCTGGTCACAGTCTCCTGATTGCTTTCCAGCTTGTAAATATCCTTCCTAAAATGCCTCCCAGAGCTGAATGCTGTCTTAGATGTGAGCTAACCAGAACTGAGTACAACAGAATCATGATTTTCCTCCCTAATTCTTGATATGTCATATAGTTGACCCCTGGTTATTTAGTCACCATGGGACTTTTATCTCCTTTATGTCTAAAGTTAATATTCTCAGAACTTTTGATGTCTGAGACTGGCATGGAAAGCTCTGTTTAAATTGTATTACTAGGAAGCCAGCGTGCCCTTGAAATGAGAAATGAACAAAAGTATTGAGTGCCTTTTAATTTCAGCCCATGTGAGGTGGCGTTCATATGCTTTAAGTTAAGGTGACATTTTCTGTTGACTTTGTTGAGCAGTGATATCCTTCTCTAGTTCCTTATTATGGCATGGAGTGGACTCCTTTCCTCCTCCACATGTAGAATCAGAAGTTTTCTGAGGTCAGGGACTGTTTGATTTTTGTGGGTGTTACCACCATATCCTAGAACAGCGCTCAGCAGCACATTGTAGGTGCTTATTAAGTGCTTATTGAATGATTCTTTTTTTATTAACAAATTTATTTTTAGTTTTCAACATTTACTTCCATAAGATTTTGAGTTCCAAATTTTCACCCCATCTTGCCCCTTCCCCTACCCCAAGATGGCATGCATTCTGAATACCCCTTCCCCTAGTCTGCCTTCCCTTCTAGTTCTTTCCTCCTTCTCTTATCCCCTTCCCCTTCTATTTTCCTGTAGGGCAGGATAGATTTCTATAACCCATTTCCTGTATTTCTTATTTCCCAGTTGCATGTGAAAACTTTTTTTTAAACATGTGTTTTTAAAACTTTGGGTTCCAAATTTTCTACCTTCCTCCCTCCCCACCCACCCTCACTGAAAGGTCAAGCAACTCAATACATGTGCAGTTATGCAAAACACTTCCATAGTAGACATGCTGTGAAAAACTAACTCTATTTCCCTTAATCCTATTTCCCCCCCCATTTATTCTATTCTTTCTTTTGACCCTGTCCCTTCTCAGAAGTATTTGCTTCTGATTACCCCCTTTCCCAATATGCCCTCCTCTCTATCATCCCCCTACTCTCTTGTCTCCTTCCCCTCCTATTTTCCTGTAGGGTAAGACAGATTTCCATACCCAATTGAGTGTGTATGTTATTCCCTCCTTAAGTCAAATCCTATGAGAATAAGATTCACTCATTCCCTCTCACCTTCCCCCGTTTCCCCTCCACTGTAAGAGCCTTTTCTTTTCTGGTTTTTTTTTTGTGAGATAATTTACCCTGTTCTACCTCTCCCTTTCTCCTTCTCCTAGTCTAATCCTCTCTCGCCCCTTCATCTTCAACTCACCCTGTGCCCTCTATCTATCTATCTATCTATCTATCTATCTATCTATCTACATATGATTTTTTCCTTCCAACTACCCAAATACTGACAAAGGTCTCATGAGTTACAAATATCTTCTTTCCATGCAGGAATGTAAACAGTTCAACCTTAAAAAGTCTCTTATGATTTCTCTTTCCTGTTTACCTCTTCATGTTCCACTTGAGTCTTGTATTGGAAAGTCAAATTTTCCATTCAGCTCTGGTCTTTTCATCAGGAATGCTTGAAAGTCATCTATTTCACTGAATGACCATTTTTCCCCCTGAAGAATTGTACTCAGTTTTGCTGGGTAGGTGATTCTTGGTTGTAATCCTATCTCCTTTGCCCTCTGGAATATTATATTCCATGCCCTGCGGTCCCTTAGTGTAGAAGCTGCTAAATCTTGTGTTATCCTGATTGTGTTTCCACAATACTTGAATTGTTTCTTTCTGGCTGCTTGTAATATTTTCTCCTTGACCTGGGAACTCTGGCATTTGGCTACAATATTCCTAGGAGTTTTCCTTTGGGGAACTCTTTCAGGAGGAGATCGGTGGATTCTTTCCATTTCTATTTTGCCCTCTGGTTCTAAAATATCAGGGCAGTTTTCCTTGATCATTTCTTGAAAGATGATGTCTAGGCTCTTTTTGATCATGGCTTTCAGATAGTCCAATAATTTTAAAATTATCTCTCCTGGATCTATTTTTCAGGTCAGTTGTTTTTCCAATGAGATATTTCACGTTGTTTTCTAATTTTTCATTCTTTTGGATTCGTTTTACAGTGTCTTGATTTCTCATTAAGTCACTAGCTTCCAGTTGCTCTATTCTAATTTTTAAGGAAGCATTTTCTTCAGTAATCTTTTGGACTTCCTTTTCCATTTGACCAATTTTACCTTTTAGGGCATTCTTCTCCTCATTGGCTTTTTGGACCTCTTTTACCATTTGGGTTAGGCTATTTTTTAAGGTGTTATTTTCTTCCGTATTTTTTTGTGTCTCCTTTAGCAAGCTGTTAACTTGCTTTTCATGATTTTCTTACATCACTCTCATTTCTCTTCCCAGTTTTTCCTCTACTTCTCTTACTTGCTTCTCAAAATCCCTTTTGAGCTCTTCCAAGGCCTGGGACTGATTCATATTTTTCTTGGAGGCTTTGGATGTAGGAGCTTTGACTTTGTTTTCTTCTTCTGGTTGTATGTTTTGATCTTCTTTGTCACCAAAGTAAGATAATGTAGTCTGACTCTTTTTGCGCTGCTTGCTCATGATCCCAACCAATTACTTGAGTTTTAAACTCTTTGTTAAGGTAAGAGTCTGCTTTCAATGTGGACAATGTACTGTCCCAAGCTTTGGGGGTTTGTACTGTTGTTTTCAGAGATACTTCTAGGGCCCTGAAAATTTTCAGTTCTTCCAAGGTACTATGATAAGGAGCGAAGTGTTTCCTCTCCCCAGCCACAACAAGCTCCACCACGCCAGCGCTCCTCCTCACCCCAGGACCGCCCCTCAGAACTGTGACCCAGATCCAAGCATGGGCAAAGCAAGAGATTCCTGCCTCAGCCCTGGCAAAGAGATCCTTGCAATCCCCCTCTGATCAGCCACTTGATTTCCCCTCAGTCTGTGGGCTGGAAACTCAGGAGGCAGCTGCTGCCCTGGTGGCGGCTGAGACCTAGCTTCTTCTCTCACCGCAGTCACAGACTTTTCCCACTGACCTTCTAAGTTGTCTTTGGCGTTCATGGGTTGAGAAGTCTGGAAACCACCACAGCTGCCCGAGATTCAGTCCTCTGAGGCCTGTTCCAGGTTCACTGTGGCCTGCACACCCACACTGAACTGTACTCCCCCTGCCCTCCCCCCCCCCCCGGGATATACCTTTCCAATCAGCCATCCAGGTTGTCTTCGGCTGGAAATTTGTTTTACTCTGTTTTTTTGTGGGTTCTGCTGCTTTAGAATTTGTTTAGAGCCATTTTTTTGTAGGTATTTGGAGGGGTTTGAGGGAGACCTTAAGCAAGTCACTGCTTTCCCTCTGCCATCATGGCTCCGCCCCCTCAAATGATTCTTGAAGGCTCTGTCTGGGATGGGCAAGTTTTGGCAGGACCCAGCAAGCTGGAAGGGCTTCTGTTTTGGGCCTGGTGATGGACTGTGTGTTGTTTGTCGTACATTTGAGTGCTGACTGAACTAAGTTTGGATAAACTTATCACCAGGTTTCCCATAGCATGATGAATTTTTCAGCCACAGCAACTGAATAACAGCCTTATTTTTACCTACATACTCTGTGATCCAGTGACTTTGCCCTCCTTGCAGTTCCTCACAAAAGACACCCCCATATCAACTCCATGCTTTTTTTCTAGCTGTCACTTACACCTGGAACTTTCTCATCTCTGCCTCCTGGTATCCTTGACTTCCTGTAAATCTCAGCAAAAGTCCCACCTTCTTCAAAAAATCTTTCCCAGTCTTCTTTAATCTTAGTCCTTTTCCTTTGAGATTAACTCCGGTTAATCTTGTCTCTATCTTGTTTGTATATAGTTGTTTGCATGTCATCTCCCCAATTAGATTGTGAACTCTTTGAGAGCAGGAACTGGTTCTTGTTTGTTTGTTTGCCATTCTCTATTTTTCCACAGCTTAGCACAGTGTTTGGCACATAGTAGGTCCTTAATAAATGTTTGTTGACTTGGACTTTAGTACCCTCTACTAAGTCAATGAAGGGTTATTGAGGGTTAGAGGAAGTTCTCACAGTGATAGTATCGTTGATGCTTGAGTATTCATGTGTGTTGATTTCTTTTGTGTTGAAACCTATAATGATAGTTTTCCTGAATTTCCATTTAGGGTTTTTTTTTTAAATGTTTGCTTTGATGAGATCAACAGAGGACAGAAAATGACGAACTACACTAAGCACTCAGGGTAAGAAGAAAAGTAAAAGCCCCTTTAAGGAAGAGACTAGAGAGAAGAAAAGGATAGTACTCCAAGTTTCCTGTCTGAATATTGCAGAAAACTTGGCTGTTGAACAAAAACCAGAGGACCTGGGCTAAGTGACCCAGGTCACATAGATGGTAAATGGCACAGCTGTCATCTGAACTCGGGTCCTGTGATTTCAAATTCAGAGCTCTTTCCCTAGAGTTCCACTACCCAAAGAATCAAAGAGATGTCACTTAAACTTTATAGTTCTGATTTCTGCATTTGTAAAATTCACTTATCAATCTAGTAAAACATGCAGATAAGGTTTATCTTTGTGTAATATGCCAGAAAAGATGAGCTTTGTAGACTACTGGGAATGTAGGACCTTTAGAGAACGTCTAAGCCAGGGAGTTCTTAACTTGGGGTCTGTGAACTTGTTTTTTGTTTGTGTTTTAAATTTTGGTAACTATATTTCAGTACACTTGATTTACTTTGTAATCCTATGTATTTTGTTTTATACATTCAAAAACATTTTCTGAGAGGGGTCCATAGGCTTCACCAGACTGTGAAAGGGGTCCAGGACTTACAGAAAGGTTAAGAATCCCTTATCTAGGTCAAACCTGTTAACTTGTAGATAATTACTCAAGTTGAGAGAGGTGATATGCCTTGCCCAAAGCACATAGCTAGTCATAATACACACAGCTAGTAATAGTGGTAGGTGGCAGAGGAAATGTTAGAGCTTCTGTCTTCTGTTTCCCTGATTCAGTGTTCACACTATCACATTTGGCTTCCTTCTTTATGTTCCAGGTAAATAAGCTACTTGGACAGAGGGAGAACATTTTTGGAAACTTAATTATTTTGGACTAATAATTATTCAAAATTTTGAAACATCAGGAGGGAATAGAAATAATTCCATAGTTAATGATACCTATGTTTAGCACAAAGTAGGTGTTTAATAAATACATGTTGATTGGGTTCCTTATTTGGCATCGACCATCTGTCTGATTGTGAGCAAATGACTTTACTTGTGAGTTTCAGTTTCCTCATCTGTAAAATGGGAATAATTCCTACACTACTTTCCTTAGATGGTTGTTCTGAGGAAAGCACTTTGTATATGGTAAAGTGTTATATAAATAAGCTGTGGTGAGCTGATCTAGTCTTTGGATCATTCTTTATTCTCTCACCTGTTCGAAAAAATGAAAGGCCATTAAATGAAAGCCAGTCATTTTATTTTTTAAGGTTCTGCTGAAAGATTTGTTATGGAAGAGGTTATAACTTGATTTAAAATAAGGTTTTACCTTCAATTTCAATTATCCATGCTGTATCACCTTCCAAAGTACCTCATTTAGAGCAATTAATTTGTAACTTGGGAGAACCTTTGTGTGCAAGAAAGTGTAAGTGGGAAAAACACATACATGCCCGTGTATGTAAATAGATAGATATTTGAGATTATTTTTTATCCTCAACGAGAACCCTTATGCAGTATATTTTTTAAATGATCTTTTGGGGACATAGGCAGCCTGATACTTCTGCCCCAGATATAAGCCCAATGTTGTAGACAGTATGAGTTTATAGGATACAGTTACTCTAGATAGTCTAGAAGTGGCTTATAGTAACAGTAATAATAATAGCTAACATTTTAAGCATTCTTTCATAGTCTCTCATTTGATCCTTACAAGTGTTGTCATCCCCATTTTACAGATGAATACACTGAAGCTGAGAGAGGTTGAGTATCTTCTCCAGGGGCGTACTAGGTTACTTAGTATCTGAGTGAGAATTTGAACTCTCCTAAGTCCAAGTCCAGCACACTATTAGTTATACCACCTATTTGCCTGGCTTATCCCTTTCTTGGCTTATCTAGAGCTTTCTCTTCTACACTGATCAGCTAAGTTAGTCAATTGGCAAGTATTTATTGAGTACCTTATACATGCCAGACACCAGGGGATGCTAGGCACCAGGGATACAAGTACAAAGAAATGAAACCAAGTCCTAGCCTGCCAACAGTAGGACTAAACCAGGAAGGAGTTAGACATCAGTGGAGGCAGGGTGATGGTAGGGAAATGGCCTGTACTCAAAGGTTATGGGTTCAAATTTCAGCTTTAGCACAAGCTCTGTGGCTCTGGGCAAGTTCCAGGTTAGTGCTTTGTAAATCTTAAGGTGCTATATAATTATGAGTTATTATTATTGTCATCCCAGTTTCTGTGGTCTTCAGATAGAAGCAGTCATGCCTATCCTGCTATTTATTCTTTTATATTTAATGTTCTGTGGACTCTCACACAGGAAGGTAGAGGAAAACTGGTTGTTGAAGTTGAATAAAAATATTAAGATGTAAGCCTATCTTCTGTAGTCTCACAAAAAGGGTTATAATAGCAGCAGCAGCAGCATGAGGTGAGTGTGGTAGTTGATGGTACAAATGCATCGCAGTGAGATGATCCTGTCCCTAAGTGCTTTGTCCACTCTCAGGAATTCAGTTTTGAAAGTGCTTTAATATCCTTTGTCCCATTTGATCTCCTGGGGCTGGTGATAACCTCATAGATGAGGAAACTGAGACAAAAAGAGGTTAATCAATTTTCCCAAGGCAGTGCAGATAATTTCACATCCATAAATCTGGGATTCTTAGGGTTCCCTCCCTTCCTATGCCTTCATTAGTGAGGGCCATTGAGGGTTGTGACTCCTTATTTTTTGTTTTATTTTGTTTTTTAATTAATTTATTTTGAATTATCAACAATCACTTCCATAAGCTTTTGAGTTTTCAATTTTTCTCCCCCTCTCTCCCCAAGATAGCACGCAATCTGATATAGGCTATACATATACATTCATGTTAAACATTTTCACATTAGTGATGTTGTAAGTAAGAATTAGAACTAATAGGAGGAACCACAAGAAAGAGAAAACAAAACACAACAGAAGCAAAAAATAGTAAATAGTATGCTTCAATCTGCATTCAAACTCCATACTTCTTTCTCTGGATGTGGATAGCATTTTCCATCATGAGGCCTTTGGAAATGTCTTAAATCCTTGTATTGCTGAGAAGGGTTAAGTCTATCAGTATTAGTCATCACACAATGTGGCTGTTACTGTGTACAACATCCTCCTGGTTCTGCTCACTTCACTCAGCATCAGACCATACAAGTCTTTCCAGGTTTTTCTAAAGTCAGCCTGTTCATCATTTCTTATAGCGCAATAGTATTCCATTACATTCATATACGACAACTTGTTCAGCCATTCCCCAATTGATGGGCATCCTCTCAATTTCCAATTCTTTGCCACCACGAAAAGAGCTGCTATAAATATTTTTGTACATGTGGGTTCTTTTCCCATTTGTATGATCTCTCTAGTTTATAGCCCTAGAAGTACTATTGCTGGGTCAAAGGATATGCACATTTTTATAACCCTTTGGGCATAGTTCCAAATTGCTCTCCAAAATGGCTGGATCATTTCACAACTCCATCAACAATGCATTAGTGTTCCAATTTTCCCACATCTTCTCCAGCAGTTACCATTTTCCTTTTTTGTCATGTTAGCCAATCTAATAGGTGTGATGTGGTACCTCAGAGTTGTTTTGATTTGCATTTCTCTAATCGACAGTGATTTAGAGCATTTTTTCATATGACTATAGATGGCTGTGACCCTTTTTAAAATCTGACATTTTGAATTCTTAGAAACTCTTGACTTGAGCTATGAGTGTTTTCAGAGTTCAAAAAACTTTCTGTGGGGCTTACAGCTTTTTGTGGGTGTTTGTTTTCATGTGTGTTACCTGTTACCCTGTAGCATTTATGGAGACATAATGTCCTTGGCTTCCCAGTGTTATTGTGTGTTTTAAAAATAGCTAGCTGGGGGTGTGTACCTGGTTCCTCACATAGAAAGTTTTTGTCATAGTGGTTTTTTGTTAAGACACCTACCTTCCTTATCCCATCAGCAGAAGATTAATATAACTGCTTTGGTCATGTATGGGCGAGTCAGTCAGAGTTCCTAGTCCCTAGTTTCTTCCTAGCAAAATATATTTAGCCTGGGTCTTGAAATCTTGAAGCAGTTACATAATTTGTTGGCTCTTTAGAAAAGGACATAAACCTTCCTTTCTAAAATGCTGTTTTCACTCAAGTGTGTATAGAATATGTAAGATCATTGAAGGAACACATTAGCAAGTCAAAAAGTGTATTTTTCTGAACTGACTATGGAAGAAAGGATTTTACATGTATGGGAGGGAATTGCTGTCAGGGGAGAAGAAAATAAAAAGACTGTTGATGTAAAAAGAAAATATCCCATATTCATTCAACAAGCATTAAGTAAGTGCCTACTTTGGAGCCCTATAGTGCACACTGGGGGCTATGTAAAATTGAGACAAGACACATTCCCTATTTCTTTGTAATTTTGTTGTGGAACTGTATTGTAGTCGGGGTAGGGGAGGATAAGGTAGAAACACAGAACTTTGCATATAGCACAGAAGCTTCCTTAAGTTTGCTAGCTTTGATTTTTGTATTTATAAAATTCATTCATTCATTCATGTTTAGAAACTCTAGGCTGATAATATTAAGAGTTAGAAGGGACCTGAGAAGTTACATAGATCTAATATTGGAATATCTCTTTCCAGCAATCCCCTCTCAACATCCTTGGTTGCTGGTCACCTAGCCTCTGCTTGAATATTTTCAGTGACAGAAAACTCAGCACCTTCTTATCCTGCCAATTTTTCTTGCTGGACACCTCAGTGGTTTAGGAAGTTCTTCTTTAATTCAAATTGAAATTTGCTTCCCCTAGTAAGTTTCTACCTTAATTCTGTTTTTAACAGGATGTTAGGACATGCTCGCCACTGAAGGTCGAATATTTTGTAGATTTTTTTCCCTCCTGCCTGTAGCTTCCTGGTAGGATTATTTCAAATTGATTTTTCTGTTGGCTAGACATCATAGATGTTTGGGGATCTGATTATATGAGAAGGAGCAACATCCTGGATTTAGTAGGCTGAATTCATATTTAATAACCACAGTGTTTCTGTTGGGAGCATCTTTGCTGCTGTTTTTTTTCCCCCAAAAAAGACCATTGAGATTTAGTTTCTGAAAATATCCCTCTAGGATGCATTGCATGCAAATGAGAAATAGGAGGAAAAGGAGTTTGTGGTCTGGGAAATTAGTCTAATTACTTGTTAATGGAAGAGCAATTTTGATATTTGTGAAGTTAAAATTATGTACTGTACTGTTCAGAAGGAATTAAGATTGTTATTGAAAATAAGAATCTACAACAAAGTTTTTATTGTAATTTAAGTAAATTCAAATAGCTTTTCAATTGCTTGGAAATGTGAGTGTATTTTGGGAGGCATTTTGTAAGCTCCTTTTGAGGTGGTATTTCTGTATTCCCAAAGTGGTGGACATGTTGAAGACATTGATTAGATATTTGGTGACTGACTGGTTTTAGGCCAGGGGTAAGCAAATTATGGCACTGGGGTCACCAAGTGGTATCTGAGATAGAGGTTGGTATTATTTTATCACCCATCAGTGAATGCACTTCCTTTTTCTTCCCTACTGTGTTTCCTTCCTTCTCTCTGTCTCTTTGCTCTTGATTTGCATTCCTTTCAATTCCTGGGATCCTAGCTCTAGATGGGAAGTCACATTGAGGCCATTCAGTTCAACCTCCCTGTTTAACAGATGAAGAAACTAAGACCCAGAGATGTTAAAAATGACTTGGCCAAAGCCACAAAAGCAGGAAGCAGTAGCGTTGGAGTTCAAATTCGTCTTGGTACTTTTTTCTTTTTCAATTAACGAGTCTTTATTTTCCCTCTCTCCCATCTCCCCTTACCCAATTTATAATAAAAAGGAAACCAAAGCTTTTGTAACAAATATGCGCAGTTAAGCCAAGTAGAGTCTCACATTAACCATGTCCAAAGTTTATGTTTCATTTTGCTCTTGAATCCATTGCCTCTCTGTCAAAAGATGGGTAGCATCATTTATTGTCAGTCTACAGAAATCATAGTTGGTCTAGTTAATTAAAAAAAAAATTGTTCATCTTCTCTTTTTTTGAAATTTTGGGCTAAGGGCCAGAATAGCACCGAAGGAAGTTTTCCTCATCTGTGTTAATATGAAAAGAGTGAACTGTTTATGGTCACGTAATTTTTTAAATTAAAAACATAATCATCAACAAAAACAAAAAGATAAGGAAAAGATAGAGCGCTGGGTCTGGAGTCAGGAAGACCTGAATCCAGTCTCAGGTACTCACGTGCTGTATGAACCCTAAGCAAGCCACTTAACCTCTGTTTACCTCCGTTTTTCCAACTATAAAATGGAGATAATAATGTACCAACCTCAAAGGGGTGTTGTGAGGATCAAATGAGATAGTTTGTAACACTTAGTAGAGTGTCCAGCACATCATTGTATAAATACTTATTCCCTCCTTTCCCCCTCAATAAAAATACAAAATAAGGAGTAACATCTTACACAAAACCCTTAGCATTTAATGAAGAAGAACCAAGTTACATAATAAACATGCAAAAGTGGGAAAGCTTCTGTTCTGTGTTCTTATCTTTCAGAAGAACCATCACCTCTGGTTTTGTTTTTCTCTTTTGTCAGTGTATGCAGTTCTGGTTTGGATGTTTTCACTTTGCCTTATTTCACATGCCTCACCTCAGATGTGTCTTGCCATATTTTCATACATATATATATATTTTTTTTCCAAATTATGTGATTTGTACAGCTGCATTGTAATACCCGTCCATATCTGATAGGTTAGAGGTCTAAGCACTCTATTACCTGATCTACTTACTGAAAGCAACCTATTTTGAAACACCCAGTTCATAGCGGTTGCAGTCTAATAATGGAAGATTTTCCCCCAGCATGAGCCTGACTGTCTTTCTTCAGCATAGACTCCTATAAGAAAAAGATAAATAAGATCCAAGTTTTGGCCTGTTACTAATTAGCTGTGTGACCTTGGTAACATCCCTTCAAACCCAATTTTATCACCTGTAAAATCAGGGTAGTGGACTAGGTATTCTCTGCTAGGATCCCTTGTACTTCTAAAGTCTGTGATTCTGTATAGGAAACCTTTCTCTGTCTCCCAACAAGTAGTACTTTCTCTCTGATATACTTTTCCATTTACATTGGATTTATGTACATAGTTATTTACATGTTGTCTCCATTAGAATGCTAAGTCAAGTCATCAAATATTTGTTAAGAACCTACTATGTGCCAGCCTTTGTGCTAAGTACTGGAGATATAAAGATTTTGTCCTTCTAAGGGGGCTCATAGTCTAATGGGGGAAACGACATACAAACAACTCTGACTTCTTGAAGAAGGTGGGATTTTTTGGTGGGACTTGAAGAAAGCCAGGAATTGAAAATGGGGAGGGAGAATATTCTAGACATGGAGGACAGCCAAGGAAAAAGCATGGAATTGGGAATATTTTGTGTGAGAAACAGCAAGTGTCACTGTTTGGCAGAACTTGTGGAGGTTTGGCAGAACTTTATAAGAAGATTGGAAAGGTAGGAACAGGCCGGCTATGAAGGACTTTAAAAATCAAATAGAGGATTTTATATTTGATCTTGGAGTTAAGAAGGAGCACTTGAGTTTGAATGAGGGATGACATGGTCAGACCTGTACTGTAGGAAGATCTCTTTCACTGCTGGGTAGTGGAGAGAGACTTAAAGCAGGAGGAGATCAACCACCAGGCTATTACAGCAGTCAAGGTGTGAGATGATGGGGGTCTACACTAGGGTAGTAGCTGTGTCAGAGAAGAGAAGTAGGGTATATAGCTGAGAGTTATTACTAGGGTAGAATCAGTAGGACCTGACAACAGATTGGACATATGGGGTGAGAGAGAGTGAGGGGTCAAGGATGACACCTAGATCGCAAGCCTTGGTAACTGGAATAGTGGTGGTAGTACCAGGAGAGGTGAGGGCCTGGGGATTCATTTTGGGACATGTTAAATCTAGGGTCTGTGAGACATCCAGTTTGAAATATTCAGTAGTCATTTAGAGACTGGAGTTTAGGAGAGAGATTAAGGCCAGGCAAAAAGATCTAAGAATCATTAGCATGGAGATGATAATTGAATACTTGGGAGCTGATGAGATCGCCATGCAAAATAGTATAGAAGGAGAAGAGGGCTAAGGACAAAATCTTAGGGAATACTCATAGTTAATGAGCGTGACCTGAATTTTTCTTTCTAGCAAAGGAAACAGAGATGGAGCAGTCAGACAAGTAGGAGGAGAACTAGGATAGACCAGAGATATTGGTTTTGGCAAGGAGAAGGGCCATGTCTTCATGTGAGATGGGTGAAAGAGGAGATAGTAGTGGAAAGTATCTGAGTGATATTAGATGAAGAGGGGGATGACAGGGAGTGTTTAGTGAATGACCTTAATTTTTTCAGTGACATACGAGGCAAGGCTCTCAGATGAGAGGGTGGGGGGAAGGGATGTCAAGGTTGATTTGAGGAGAATTGAAAAGCTGCTATGGTGAATGGGACCGTGGTTCAATTACGGAGGTGTTAAAGGATTGCCTTGCTTCAGTGAGAACCCAATTGATATCATTTACCATAAATTTGTAGTGGTCCCAATCAGCACCATTTAGTAATCTTCAGTTTTGTTCAGCAGTATGAGTAGGAGTGAATTCAATGGATGATGAATTTCTTTTGGGATTGTGGCCATGTTTTTCCTTTCATTGTATCACACACACACCCCTCCCCTTTTGCATCTAGCACATAATAAACACTTACTAGTGCTTGCTAACTCACCAAATAATTACAGTACAAGATAGTAGGAACTAAATACCATGACAGGTACAAGCAAAGTTTGTCATAGTAATAGAAAAGTGGGGAGAGGCTATTTCTGTCTGGCAGGGATCAAGGAGTGATTCTTATCAAAAGTGGCATTTAAGCTGGAGTGAAATGAAGTTCACTCCCTGAATGAACACTTACTAAGTACTTTCTGTGTGCTGAGTATTGTGCTAGGAGCTGATGGAGTTAGAAGAAAGGTCAGACTTCAGTCCAGTGGTTACAGAATTTCTAGCATACTGTGGAGTTAAGACATAAGACCAGATAAACTATAATATTAAATGCAATTTTTTACTGTAATACACTCAACATTGAATGATAAATATTATAAAAGAGCTTCTGGCATAGTAGATGAGTGCTAGGCTTACAGTCATGAAGACCTAAGTTTACATCTGACATCCTCTGTCATACACTACCTATTTTACCTAAAGCAAATCAGATCCTCTAACCTTTAAATCTTAGGCAACTTCTTAAGATTTACTGAGTCATAGGCATGTTGTGGATTCTTCTGGGAAGAGCTGGAGGGAATTCCACATGCTGACTAGATGATAGAGCTTTTTGCCTAAAGGCTTTATAAAGGTCCAAAAAGTCCCATGTGAAATCTAGGGGGAAGATAAGAGCCTTTCCCCTTCTGTGTTGAAAAACTTTATTGAGGAAGTGGTATTTGATTTGGCCTTTAAAGAATAGGTTTAAAATGGAAACTTAGGTGGTTTGATTCATAAAGAGAGTAAGATTTCAATTTGTCTTCATAGGGGCAGACCATCATTTATTTAGAAAGATAAGTAATGACTCAGGATTTACAAGTTGTTTTCTGTAGTTATTTAGGCTTTAAAACACAGGAAGGGGAAGAGGAGACAATTTCCTTCAGGCAGCTATTTTGTGATGGCTGTTTTCACATTAAAATTGAATTTTAGAATTAAGATATTTGGCTTTTTCCTTTAAAAAATTTAGGGATAAATTAAAATGCTAAACAATGTGGTCTTTTTGATTTTTGTATTGGAATTTGAAAAATCTTCTATAAGATATGTTCAGTTGGATGAGGATGGGTGGTTGCCTTTTCTATGATTTGAGGGACACAAATAAAAGGTCTTGTCTGTCCTCCAGAAATCTCTCCTACTTGCCTACCTTGGTGCAGTTCACACCTTCTTGACCTGAAATTACAAGGTAGAGGCATTGTTTTAGATCTCTGGGCCTCAGTTTCCATATCTGTAAAATAAAGGATTGGTAAATTGGTCTCCTAGAGATATCCTGATGCATAGAGTGAAGGTAGGTCCAGTAGTCTAAGGAGAACTTGATGTTAAAATATATAACAAGTCCTGGGATCTCTCTCTCTCTCTCTCTCTCTCTTTCTCTCTCAAGGCCATTTGCAGACTCCCTTCTTCTGCTGTTGTCTGAAGGCCACTGTTCTTAAGGCATTTTGTTTTCATTCCTTTTTTAATAAGGTCCTGCTCAGGTGAATGTGGTCAGATCTGATTGGTTTCCCACCAGGGAGCATTGGAAGTTTCTAGCTTAGAAGACTGCAAGCGTAGCAGATTCCAGATTAGGGGAAGTTCTCATAGATAGGGCAAGGCAGAGGAGAGGGCATACTGACTAGAACAATGGAATATAGTTAAGACATCTCTATGGTGAATAATTGGGCTAGAAAAGCCAGAGGTTTTTCCAGACTACAATAATAACTTAGGGGTGTCTCATGGTTGAGGGAAGGCTTTTAAGATTTGGGGAACATGTTTGAACTCAGAAGGATGGGAGCTAGTGGAAAAGAAAAGATTGATGATGAAAGTTGAATGGGTGGGTGGACTGTGGAGGGAAGAATGGATGGTAGATAAAGCAACCTCCAGGACCAAGTAGGAAGTGGATGGCATCAAGGATTTAGATAGAGGATAAGTCTTGGCAAAGAGGGGAGACAGCTTTTCCTCTGACACAGGAGAGATGGAAAAGCTACAAGAAGACACATAGAGTTTTGAGATGTGGAAGAAGAAAACTCAGGTCAGATGGCCTTTGTGTCTGTCATATAAATAGTGAGCTCATCTGCCGAGGCTGGGGGTGGGGGTTGGGCGGCAGTAGCAATTGAGCTTGGAGACTTGAGGAGAGAGACAGGGTTGCAGCATCCGTTCTCAGTAATCGGATAGGGGTTTTGTAAGAAAGGAATAAAAGGATGGCCAAGTAACCAAGTGGGTCCAGCTGAGATTAAATAGCATGAATTTGCAGTGACCCCAGGCAGTATAATTTCCTGTTTCTAGGAATGTCCCCGGTTAGAGCAGAAAAAAAGAGCTACCTGATATGACCCAGAGCTGAGGATCACAGAATGGTGGAGTTGAAAGGGATCTCAGTCATGTCGTTTAATTCATACCTGAACATGAACTTTCTGTCCACTATCCCAAGAAATAGTTGTTCAGACTTAGCTGAAAGACCTTCAGTATGGAAGGTACCTCCTGAGACAGTCCAGTCCATTTTGGGGTAGTTTGTTAACAAGTTTTTCCTTACACCCAGTCAACATCTGCCTCTTGGCTACTTTCATTCATCACTTCTATTTGTTTCTTGTGGGCCAAATAGAACAAGTCTTATACTTCTTCCTCAGGATAGCCTTCCTCAGGATAGCCTTTAGCCTTTCAGATTTGGAAAAACCACTTTCATATGTCCTCTCATGTCATTTCTTCTCTGGGCTAACCAACCCCGGTTCCTTCAGTTGATCTTCATGTGTCATTGTCTTGAGTTTGCTCACCATTTTGATTATTTTCCTCTGGATATTTTCTAGTTTGTGAATATTCTTTCTAATATAGATACCTAGAATTGAATATAATTCTGACTGTGTGCTATCATCTTTCCCATTATGGGCACTGTCTCCATTTTAGTCCACAATTGGGACTTGAAAGGCTTGGTCAGGTGCTTTGCTGAAGTCCAGGTCAGCAATCTCTACATTATCCTGTTGATTTACCAATTTAGTAATCCTGTCAGAAAAAGAAATGAAGTTGGCACAGTATTAGAAGATAGGAATTATACAAATAGCTAAAGGAGTGAAGGATTCTGGTGATAGTAATTGCATTTATTGAGATTACTTACTGAATCTAGAAGAGGGATAATGGATTTATAGGATAAGAAGGACTAGGGGGCCTAAGGTTATTTTGAGGATAGAAGAGGTGGTCTGAGAGGGGAACTGTAGAGTTCAAGTTCTTGGAGATTGAGCAAGTGATGGTTAGGTCTGTGAAGAGGTTCTTCAGATAGGTAGTTAAATTTAAATGGAAATGGAAGCTGTAGGAGGTGAGAAACTGGGAACCTTGGTCATTAGAAGGGTCATTAACTTAATACTTAATTATATTCCTTTTTGTTTATCAAAATTTAATGAACGACTACAGGCTTTTAATAAACTTTTAAATAGAAAAAGTTGTGACCTTTGTGTATTGAATATGATTTTGGGGACAAAAACAACAAAAATTCATCATTACCACTGATCACCTTTTAAAAAGCATCCACAAACCCATCTGCTCCTGAAAAGAACAGGCAAAGTTCTTTACAACAACCCATTTATTCAATTATTAATTTTTCGTTGAGTGCTCTTCAATTATTAATTTTTGGTAGAAGTCTGGTATTGATAGCAGTAGTAAGCAGATATGCCCAGTGGACACCTCTTGCACTCTTTTTTGTCCCCATTGCTGTGCAAAGCCAGCAGACACCCTCAGCAAACCTTTTTGCTGTCTCACTGAAAGCTTTAATCATTATGACTGCTCTTCTACCAACATCATACTTCAGGTCTGTGTTTGGGGCCCATTGGCAGGGGAGAGACGAGCTTCTTCCAGTGTTCTCTGTTGGGTTGACTTAATGTAATATCCAATCATCTGGCCCTAACATCCCCTATTTTTCTTTAAGAAAATCTAGGATCACGAAGATGCAATTAAGTACAATATTTTTGCCATTTGACTGGTTAGAAAGATGGACTTTGCACTGTTGAGATGTTTATTTCTATAATTATCATTGGCCTATCTCTATATTCCTTCCTGATCACCTGACAAGGAGATAGTAAATGGTGCCAGTTTTCAGTTTTCTTTTGTTAGAGCTGATAATAGCCCTTTTTTTTTCCTTTAAAAATTACATTTTATCTCTAACACCTGCCCCTTTCTGTGCCTCTCCTCTTTCCCTTACTAATTTTATTCTGTTCTTTTGGCTTCAGCAACTGATACTGCCTGGTCTTCTTGCAGTATCCTGTTTTGGAAATTTGGATCATTTTTCACAGTAAACCTCCTAAACCATTTGTGGGAAAAGTGCTTTGTAAGTTTTAAAATGCCATATAAATGTAAGTAATTTATTGTTGTTATTTATTAGTAGTAGTTGTTTTACTACATAAAAATATAACACATTAATATTAAGTTGGCTTTGAGAAGTTTTTTTTTAGGGTTCTATGGCTTCCCTTAACAAGTCTCAAGTTTTCTGGGCTGCAGTTTCCTTGTCTATAAAATGAGGGAGTTGGACTGGATGACCTCCAAATTATTTTCATTTTCTAAGTTTCTGATTCTATGAAGTAAAGTATAAAGAACCAGTTTCCTAAACACACTAGTCCTTTATCAGAATGTTGTGTGTTTATTCTAAAGTTCATTCCCCTTTATATCTCTTCTCTTCTCTTCTCTTCTCTTCTCTTCTCTTCTCTTCTCTTCTCTTCTCTTCTCTTCTCTTCTCAGCATTTCTGTGATGGTCTAGAGCTTAGATTGCTTGTGGAACTGGGCTTTTTAAATTAATCCATTTAAGACTTGGTTCTCTGTTTTTGAGTATTCATTCTTTTTACTCCATAGAGAAATCTGGTTTCCAGTAATGTTACTGAATTACTAAGGGTTTGTACCTTTTCCCTATAGCCTGAAAGATTCTCTTAAATTCTTTTGAGTTATTTGAGTGACTCAGAGGAAACATAAAAGCAGTAATTCCAATACTGATTTTATTAATCCTTTTGTTTAGGTTTAAAGTTGCAGAATAATTACCTTAGAGGTGTTCAGAGAGCTTGTCAAGGGAACCTTCTAAACAAACTGAACTCCCATCTTTTTCTTTAGGACTGTGGTGCTGTCCAAGGGTGAGACCAGTCCAGTACAAAGACTATGAGAGGGGAGGTTTGAGACTTCTCAGTTTATAGACCGGGCAACCATAAATTCTTCCTACTTGCAAAGTACTTTGTGAGCTGCTATTAAATAATTAATTTAATTATTAATTAAACAGGCCCTGGAGCATGGGTACTGTCCTGGTTGATCTGATTTAAGATCTTATTTTTCAGAGCTGGAAGGGGCCCTGTAGATCATTTGGTACAAGAGTTCTTAACTTCTTTGGTATCATGGACCCCTTTGGTAGTCTGGTGAAGCCTGCAGATCCCTTCTCAGAATATTTTTTTAAATAATTGAAGGAAATACTATATTTCATTTAGAATTTAGTGAAAATAAAGATGTAATTTTTTTTTCCTATCCAAGTCCACAAACTCCCTGAAAATCTAAGAATAGACTATAAGTTTGCGGACCAACAGTAGGAACCCCTGAGCCAGTCCATCCTCTTCATTTTACAGATGAGGATATTGAAGCCCAGTGAGGTACCCAAGGTCACACAGACATTAAGGAATAGAGCCGAGATGTAAACCCATGTCCTCTGAATCCTAATCTGATGCTCTATCCACTGTGCCACACAGCTATGTTACTTACTTTATACCAAGGCAGCAGTGATTGCTGCAAAGGTTTTTATTGCCTCACTGCTTTTGAATACTTTACTCTCCTGAGAGAGAAGGGGAAAGACCTGAGATAGGTGGTGTTTGGAGGGAGGAATAGGATGCTGTCAAGAACTCTTAAAGGTCTATTTTTATTGTTAACAGGATTGCATTTCTAGAGTTGGAAGGGAATTCAGAGGCCATCTAACCAATCTACACTTTTTACATATGAAGACACTGAGATTCAAGGAGGTTAAATAACTTGTTCATGGACTTTCTTCCCTCTCTCTCTCTCTCTTTTTCTTCCCCTCTCCCCCTCTCCCCTCCCCCCACCCCCAGAAAACTTTAACATCAGAGTAATGAATTCAACTCAGATCCATTCATTCTAGAGCCAGTGCTCTTTTCACAGTACCGTGCTAATCTTGTTGTAATATCAACTTTTTTTTTTCTTTGTGGCAAGGCAGTGGGGTGAAGTGACTTGGCCAGGGTCACACAGCTAGTAAGTGTCAAGTGTCTGAGGCCAAATTTGAACTCAGGTCTTCCTGAATCCAGGGCCAGTGCTCTATCCACTGTGCCCATCTAGCTGCCCCTATCAACTTCATTTCCATAGATGTCTCTCCTCTATCGCTTACCCAGTAACCCATCCCTTTTAACAAAAATGGAAAAAAGAGGAAAGAAAAGCACTTCAGCAAAATCATTCAATGCATCAATCATACAGACTGTAGTTTCAGTATTCTACGTCTTCAACCCCTTACTTCTGCGCAGAGGGGAGGTAGATGCTTTTTTTCAGGTCCAATCTTGGTCATTATAATTATACATCATTTTTCCTTCTTCATTCTCTCTCCATTTAGATTTTGTTCATTGTTTTCCTGGTTCTACTAACTTTTTTTTTGGTGAGGCAATTGGGGTTAAGTGACCGGATTTGAGTCCTCCTGACTCCAGGGCAGGTGCTGTCTGCATTGTGCCACCTGGCTGTTCTACTAACTTTTACTCTGCATGAGTTTGCTTCTCTGAATTCTTCATGTTGGTTGTTTCTTACTGTGTAGCATTAGCAATACTTCATCATATTCTTGTGCCACAATTTGTGTAGCCATTTCCCAAAAAATGGGCACCCATTTTGCTTCTAGTTCTTTGCTGCCACAAAATAATGCTTCTTTGAATATTTTGGTGTATATGAAGACCTTTGTTTTTGTCTTAAACCTCATTGGGGATATACCTAAAAGTGGGTTCCCTGGAATAAAGGGAATAGAAGTTTTAGTCTAAAAAAGTGTCTTTTTTGTTATGGACTTTACAAACGTTAACGCCAACATTTCAATATACAATGAGAACAGAATTGTATATGAAAAAACCAAACTGTCTTGCATGCCTGGGTCCTATTTTGAACTTTCCTTCTGTGTGTAATGTGTGTTTTTAAATGTTTCATTACTATTTAGTCACTTTTTTAAAAAGCATGATTCCAATTGCTTTCCAGAATAGTTGGACCAATTCACAGCTCTGTCAACAATGTATTAATATGCCTGCATTTATATAGTCTAAAGAGATAGATATTAATTACATTCTTTTTTTCCTTTCCAATATTCTAATGATATCCTGTAACATCCAGCTGTGTCACTTTAAGGACCATGGATTTGCAAAGGTTATGTCACCAAAGCACCATCTCTAGCAGGATCTACCAATTTGGAAAGGCTTTGAATATAGGCCTAGTAATGGAGGTAGAAATGGCAAGATTCATAACTGATTGGAGATATGTAGGATAGAGGAGAATGAGGAGTAGAGAATAATGCCAAAGTGATGAACTTGGGAGACTAGAAGAATGGTGGTGCCTTCAACAGAAATTAGAAAGCTTGAAGAGGAGAGGATTTGTGGTGATGTTCAGTTTCGGATATGTTGAGTTTGTGATGTCCATGAAATCAAAAATCTTCAACATATTTGAAGTAAAAGTGGTGATTCGTGCAATAGCCTATTGAAAGAATACTGAACTGATAGTCAAGTGCCCTAGATTTTAAGTTTTGACTCTGCTGCTCACTAACTGTGTGATCTTGGGCAACTCGTTTAATCTTCCTAAACCTTAATTTCCTTATCTATAAAATGGGAAAGGAGAAAGAGAATTGGGGGGAAAAAAAGATCTCTTCTAGTTCCAGCGGTCAGTGATTTTTTTTACAATTTATGTTGGGAGGTGACATTCAGTTTTTGTAAAGTTCAAAAGGAGGGGAGGGGGAAGGGAAGATATTGTTGATGTTTTAGCATAAAAAATACTTCATGATATAGTACTGTCGACTGTGCAAAAGAATAGGAAATCTCCAGATACTTGAAATATAATAGTCTTCTTTCATTCATCTTGAGTTTTGTTTCCTCTGAAATTATTAAATGAAAGTAGTTTATTTTGGTTGCTTATTCCAATAGGAAGTAATTTTTGAATCATTATGGCTATTCCCTCCTAAACTGTTGAATAATATTAAAATGATTGTCCTTAGATTCAGGTTCTTTTCACATTCTATCTCACTGTACTGTTGGGGTAAAGGACTCAATTATAATATCAGCCCAAACTGAGCTGATTTTGAATGGATAGCATATATTATTGAATTGGAGCCTTTTAGGGCCTGTAAGGTTCATAGTTGGTCTCTCAAGGCATCTTCTGGATAAGGAGGCAGTGTTTTCCAGTGACAGCATTTCTCTGTTTAATTGAGTTTTCATATTTTGTTGTTGCCTTTTAAGTACCCCAAGAACCTGGATGACACCCCAATTGACAAAAACATAATCATGTGTAAAAGAGCACAGTTCTATACGTATGCCTAGTATAGTGCTTTGGACCTATCAGAGATACTTAAACATTTGCTGAATTAAAATGAAGCAAATATGTACCTTGCTGTGAATTTCTAATTCAGTAGTATCAAGTAAACCCAAGTGGTAGAGACTCCTTTGATCAATTACTAATTTGTTGTCTGGTGTTACAGACTATACTATCAAGGGTTCTTAACCTGGAGCCTGTGGGCTGCTTTTTTTTTTGTTTGTTTGTTTGTTTGTTTTGTTTTTTGAAAGCATGTAATTTCTCATATCTTTTGCATTTTATTGTACAACATTTTTTGATGAATTTATACGCTTCACTGCCTAAGGGGTCTGTGATACTGAAAAGGTTAAGAATTTGGGGATTAGATGATTTCTGAGATCACGTTCAGTTCTAAAAATCTGTAATTTTCAATTAAAAAATGATTCCAAATACAGCACTCTTTCCCTTTTGCTAGACTGCTTAGGGTATTGAGAGGTTAAATGAGGTGCCTGAGAATAGGAATTGAACCTCCAGGCCTTGCTAGTTCTAAGGATGTCTTTTCTGTTTTCTATACCACAATATAACCAATGAAAACCAGAATAACAGTGATATTATTGAAGATGTGTTATTCATACACAATTTTGCCTTCAGGGGGAAAGTAATTATCTTTAATTAATCCAAATAATTTTGATTATGGAAATAAAATATGTATCTATATCTATCTATCTATCTATCTCTCTGACAAGTGTGTATAGTAAGCCATCATAGATGAAAAAGTTGGTGGATGCTTTTATTTCAAAGTAGATGTTGGTTCGAAAGAATGCATAATTCTATGCTGTGATCTTTGGGAGTTGTAAGTCTGTATCAGTCTCCCCTATTCCCTGCCCCTTCTGGAGGTGATCTCTCACAGCACTCATTTTATTTGGGCCTCTCTGTTTAATCTAATCAGTAGACATTTGTTAAACATTTGCTTTGTGCCTTGTGTAGTCCTACATACTGGAGATAAAAATATAAAAGTGAAATATTCCCTACCCTCAAGTGGCTTATATTCTATACTCCTTTGTCTTTCATCTTATTTTATTTTGATTTGAATTGATTTGTAATTATATATTTTTTGCCTTATTGTTTGTATATTATCATGGTTGTGGTATTGATTCAGTCTGACTACAAATTGTTGTCCAGAGACCAACCTAGCTAAGCTCTAGGAATTAGTTTGCTGGGTCATTGGATTATCTAGGACACAGCCACTCATGGAACAATCTGCTAAGGTGTAGAAGGGTTGGGTCTCAGCAGGGGGAAGGGAGGATAGAGGAGAATCTATAATAAAGAAATCAAATATTTTGAAGTCAGAAGGATTGAAATATTACATCTAATAATGAAAATAAATGTCCTGTTTTCCGTATTGGATATTGATATACCACTCCAGGGCAGGGGTTGTACTTTATTCATCTTGTTTTCTGGCCCCTAGCACCTAATACAGGGCCTTTGCACATAGTAGGCACTTAAATATTTGTTGACTGGATAAATGAATGAATATTTTTAAAGCAGCTCTCTGTGATGGGAGTATCTCTTCTCCTGAAGTCATTTTTATAGTGTATCCTTTTATGTCCTCTATAGATACACACACACACACACACACACACAGAGGCACAAAACCTGTTAATATTCTGCTTAACTACTGTGACGCATTTATTAACAAAAACAAAAATGTGACATTTATTCCGTGAAATTTTCTGAATGATTCTAGAATTCAAATAAAGCTTATGAAAGTCTTAATCAGATGTACCTTCCAGTTGTAAGTTATTGTTAACAGGTTACTCCTTTTCATGCAGAGTAAATTTAGAAGAATCACCTGTGTTTGGAAAGAGTATTAAGAGATGCAGAAACTAAATTTGAATCAGATTAAAAGAAGAAAGCCTGGGATATATGTCGCCCTCCTCTCTGTTCTTGGCTTATGCCTTTCTGTTGGTGTTTCATGTGTCTGGAATGACTGCTTTTTTGGCCTGTCATGTAAAACTACCTGCACGTTCTTTAAAGCCCATCTCAAATGCTCTTTTTCAGGAAAAAATCTGATCTCACTCCTTTGGGTCATCAACAACTTGGCCATACCTCTTGTATATACTTACCATATGTTATTTCGTTTATCTGTTATTAATATTGGTTATATCTCTCTCTTCCCAAGGGAACAGGGGCTGTGTGTTGCATAAACTTATATAAACTCTAGCGTGGTTGTTTCCCCTCCCCCCCCACACACTGGTTCACAATGTTAAGTGACAGAACTGGGATTCAGAAATTCTCAGTGGGTAAGAATGCTGTACTGATTTTAATAAGTGAAACTTAATAGAAATATATAGATATACATGTAAAGCCCTTTGTTTGAAAATTTAATCATTGGTATAAAATGAAGTAGAGGAAAGGGTAGATGAGAATCCTTGGGGAGGAAAGTGGTTTTAGTGGGTAACAAGTTTAATAGGAGTCAGAGATCTGTAATAGCAGCAAGCTAATGTAAGGTTAGTTTGCATTAATATAATTATCTGGAATGATGGATGTTACAGTACTGCTAATAACCAGCTCTGATCAGACCACGTATTGAGTGCTGAGAGGGTTATTTTAGGATACTGACAAACTGGATCCAATCTAGGGGAGGGTAATAGTGGTGATATAAGGCTCAAAATCACATCATATGAAGAATTGTTAAAGACATTGTGAACGTTTAACATGGAAAAGAGAAGTTTGGGTAGTTTTGGGTCTCATGATGACACAGGAGGCTGCTCGGTATCACTGCAGATAGAGGGAGTGACATGGAGCCAGGAGGACACAAAGTCAAATATGGCCTCAGACAATTAGTACTCTGGGCTAATCATTTAATCTCTATTTGCCTCAGTTTCCTCATTTGTAATATGGAAATAATAATAGTTTCTATCTCCCAAGATTGCTGTGAGGATTAAATGAGGTAATTTTTTATTTTTTTTAATTTTTAATTTTTTTAGGCAATTGGGGTTAAGTGACTTGCCCAGGGTCACACAGCTAGTTAGTGTTAAGTGTTTAGTCTGAGGCCGGATTTGAATTCAGGTCCTCCTGACTTCAGGGCTGGTACTCTATCCACTTCACCACCTAACTGCCCCGAGATAATTTTTTAAAAAGTGCTTTGTGGGGCAGCTCGGTGGCGCAGTAGATAGTGCTCCAGCCCTGGAATCAGGAGGACCTGAGTTCAAATCTGGTCTCAGACCAGACACTTGACACTAGCTGTGTGATTCTGAGCAAGTCACTTAACCCCAGTTGCCTCACCAAAAAAAAATAAATGCTTTGCAAGCTTCAGAAATATTATGTTGATGATGAAGAGGAGGAGTACATTTTCAGGGATTTGGAGGACTACCATGTTGAAGAGGTATATGTTCCATTTTACCCCAAAAAGCAGGATGAGGAACAATATTAAGTGGAGAGAAGCTACAGAGAAGTAAATTTTAGCTTAATATGAGGAAAAACTTCCTGACAATTAAAGCTGTTCAAAAAAAAGGTAGAATTGGCTGACTATAAGTGAGTTCCTCATTAATACACACCTGTAAGCAGGGGACGGGATGACTGCTTATTATCATGCCCTAGAAGGACTTCTTAGTAGGCGCTGATTTGGGCTAGATCCTCTGAGGCCCTTTCAGCCCTATACTCCTGTGATTATGTGAATTCAAGTGAATTGAATTGAATTTGCCACCTTTTTCCATTGAAAAAAGGTGGGTGCTAAATTCCTCTTCATATTTAGAGTGATGAAATGTCTGAACAAAATTAGTTGTTCTTTGTAGTATAATTTTATTGGACTGCATGAAAATAATGAAAACAGGAACTAAAAGGAATTCACAATAAATTGTCAAGTAAAGGAACATAAAAAGTTATTTAATGGGAGTTGGAATTGAATATTCAAAAAGTGCAGGTGGTAGAGATGGTCTCCCTGCAAAATGAAGTCTTTTTTTATGGCAAAAGGGGGAACAGTTAGAAACTTTCATTATGAGAGCAAGCTAGAAGGGGGTGAAGGGAAGAGGTGGCTCTTGATGGTGGCATGAGGGGTAAAGTCCTTTAGAGATGAGTGCTATGCATATACACGTATATGTACATTACACACACACACACACCTATGTGTACATGTACACACAGATGTGTATATATGCATATGTGCACATGTGTGTATGTGTATTTGTATGTGTGTGCACACATACACACATTAGAAACAGTAAGTTTTGCAATAAGCTTTGGCAGTTCCGTTTTCTCTCTTGATCATGAATAGATCACCAGCACTGTGCAACAAATTCAGGTGTTCTCCCATGATTTGCCCTTGGTGACCAAGTCGAATTCATAGAGGCCTCAAAGAATGATTTTAACTTTGGGATTTAAAAGGGTAGTAGGAATACTTGCTAAGTAATTGATGGCAAAGTCATTGTACATATAGGCATTTACTCACATTAATAACAATAATAATAATAGATAACATTTATATAGCACTTACTATGTGACAGACATTGTATCCTCACAGCAACCTTGGGAGCAAGGTGTTATTATCCCCATTTTACAGATGAGGAAACTGAGGCAAACAGAGTTTAAATGACTAGCCCAGGGTCAGCTAGTAAGTGTCTGAAGTTGTATTTGAACCCAGATCTTCCTGATTTCAGGCCCACAGTTCTATCCACTGAGCCAGCTTGCTGCCTAGGCAGAAAAATGAAGACTGTGGAGACCTGGAAGTTGAGAGCAGATACTCTTTCGCATTTATCTTTGATTCTCTAGTGCCTGGCATTCAGCACACAGTAGGTGTTTAATAAATACTCTAAGCACCTAGCTCAGAAGTCTTTTGGTTTCTGCCTCCCATTTGTTCTTGTCTGTTCTTCCCTGTTTTTTCTGACGCAAGGATTCCTTTTGACATCCAAATTAACTTAAGAGGATTCATGTCCTGACTTTTTCAGTTTTAATGAACACTGAAGGTTCCCCCTTTCTTGATATGCACTACTTCTTGTATGTCTTTTGAGCATTGTCTTTTTTTCTTTCCCGTATTTTTTATTGGTGCCTTAAAAAAAAAAAGAGGACACTTCTAGTGACAAGTCCCATTTCTCACCCTCCCTAGGAATCTTCAGTTGTAACAATAAATAAGTACAAACAAAACAAGTCAGTTCTGCACTTTTTTTTTTCTCCAACTGCTCCTGGAAAATAACTACAATTTTTCCTCTCTGTCAAGTTGCTTTCTAAGGTGATATGGTATAAAGGGCCTTGAAGTTGTGTGATTCTGTCTCTAATTAATTGTTTAGCCATAGGCAAGTAGTTTAGTCACTTCAAGTAGCTGAACTTTTTCTTCCTCAACTATAAATTGAGAGGATTGTGCTAGATAATCTCTAAGGTATCATTCAACCCTAGGTGCTGTGACCCTGATCTCACTCCACTGTTGGTGGTGTTGACCACCACTTGTGATTCTTTATATGCTGATCTTTGGAACCCTTTAACTCCAAAATTCACAGGATCACAACATTTCTGAGGTGGGTAGGACCATCGAAGCCAGCCTTTAACAGAATAGGAAACACTCCTGTCTAGCATCCTTTGCAATGAGTTATCTAGGTCCTACTTAAATATTTTCTAATGACTAAAAACTCACTACTTCTTCAGGCCATAGTTGGGGATGTTTTATAGGAGATTCCTGAGACAGTTAATTGGTACAGTGGATAAAGGACAGACCTTCTTAGAGTCAGGAACACCTCAGATTAAATCTGGCCTCCAAGGCCCTTACTAGCTGTGTGACCCTAGACAAGATACTTAATCTTCCATTTCCTCATATGCAAAAGATGAGGTTAATAATAGTACTTACCTTCCCAGGGTTATTATGAGGGTAAAATGAGATAATATTTGTAAAGCATTTTGCAACCTTTTGAAATGCCATATAAATTCTAGTTATCATCACCAGTTATTATTAGTTGGATCAAATGTCCTCTCAAGGCCTTTGACACTTGGAGATTTTTTTGAGTAGATTGGAATTAATCATATGGAAATTGGAGCCAAAACTAAGCACTCACTAGACAAGCCAAGGGGTCTGGACCAAGTATAAATTATCAGATTGAGAACCGATGAACAATTTTAACATGTGTATGCTTCCTGTAACCCCTTCTTGAAGTGAGTGTGCTATCACTTTTTCCAGCTTTCTCCTAAGACGTCCAATAAACATGGAAGTAGTTAATTTTTGGATTTCACTGTCATACTGAAGAAAGAATACTAGTAAAGGTAGTAAATAGAGTTGTCCCCTCTAACCTTCCCCCTATCTCAAAGGACGGTATTCTCACCATATTCTCACCAACAATCCATTACGACATCATTGATTTTTCAGTACTTTAAGGATATGTAATTTTGCCATTGTTGGTCCTACCTCTATAGGCACAGATTACTGGTCCTCCATGCCATGGTTTATGGCTGACTTGATGATGAATCTCTCTGAATTTAACTAAGTTAGTCCCAGGATTACTGACGGGTGTTTTGTCCCTTGGCCCACATCCCCTTTGGTATATGATATAGGCTTTGACGATCCAGGTTCAGCTGTACTCCACAGTGAGGCATTAATAAAGACCTTGAGGATAAACCTGAAATATGTTGAGGTCTTCTTGAGCCCTTATACTTGATTGAATATTTCCATTGAAAATAGTCACCAAGAAGAAGAGAGCACTGGTTTGGGAGTTAGCCAGTCAGTAAACATTTATTAAGTGCTTGCTCTGTGCCAGCCACCATGTTGAGCACTGGGGATACAATTAAGGCAAACCAGTCCATATCCTCAAGGATCTCGCAGTGTAATAGGGGAGACAATATTTAAACTATGTACAAACAAAATATTTACAGGGTAAATAAATAAGAGAAGGCACTAACTAACAGTAAGGGAAAATTTCTTGTAGAAGATGAGATTTTTCGCTGGGACTTGGAGTTTGTTCTTAGTAGTGGGACCTGGCTCTGTTTTCTCCTTTTAATCCATTTCATGAAATATTTAGTAACTGACTTCTGTGTGCAAGTCCTTGGGATGCAAATAGTAGTTAGTGTTTTTATAACACTTGAAGGTTTATAAAATGCTCTATATATTTTTGATCCTCACCACAACCCTGGGAGGGTAGGTGCCATTATTATCTCCATTTTACAGATGAGGAAACTGAGGCAGATAGCAGTTAAGTGATTTCCATACAGCTATTAAGTATCTGAAGCAGGGTCTTCCTGACTTATCTACTATACCATCTAGCTGCCATCAAAAAATAAAATCATTACCTCTAGACATTTATAGTTTACTGTTAGGGATGTGATCACACAATTATGTATAATATTATATATGTAGTAATACAGAGAAATTGCCCTAGGAAAATTTGATTTTATAGTGAATGCTTGTATCTATAAAATGGATTTGGGTTTGGGTGGGGGGGTGGAATGGATCATCTATAGTGGGCTTGCTAGCCAAAATGTATATGTTTGTAAGTCTGTGATTTGAGATTCATCAGTCTAATCAGAAGGCATACTCAGGGCCTGGTTGCATCTGTTGGTCACTGGATGTCTTTGTCTATGCATTAGGATACATTTTTTACTTTTTACCTGGAAGATACAGTGAACAAAGGTATGCTGAGCTCCCTTCCACCCAAACCTAACTGTAGTGGAAACGTCGTATTTGAGAAGAAATTAAACTACAACCATTTGCTAACAGGGACACTAAGTGTAACATCTAGCAAGTTTCTCTTAGGAGAAGATGATGATGGGAGAGAAGAGATGACTTTGCACAGCTTGGGTATATGGCAGAGTTGAGAGTCGTTGGTGTAAAGTGCGACGGTGACCGGATTGCTGACATAGTTTGTCCGTGTCGCTGTTGATGTAGCTGTGTCCTTAGCCTCTACCCAAGGATAGTTCAGTATTAAGTCACGTGAAACTGTTTTAGAGAAGACATTTTCTCCATTCTGACTTGCTTCTTCTGTTCATTTCTCCCATATCTGGGCTCTCATTTCCTTGACTGCAGCGGGCCTTTGGCTTTATCTCACATGATTTCCTTTTGTGTATCCTATCTGTGTCCCAGTCATACCAGACTGTTGCTATTCCCGGAGTGTGTCTAGTGCTTTCCAGTCTCATTGCCTTTGCTCAGGCTATTTGCTGTGCTTGGACCGACCTCCACCCTACATCTCTCAGTCATTTAGAATCCTGCCAATCCTTCAGGGCCCAGCACAAATGCTACCCTTGCACTTGCCCTAGGATCTTGGCATTGGAAAAAGCTTCACAGTTTGTCTAGTGCAGGCCTGCGCAACCTGCAGCCTGCCAAAGGATTTCGGACAACCTATGAAAAATGTAGAGGAAAACATACATTTTTCGCGGGCCCCCCAAAATCCTTAGGCGTGTCCATGGGCTGCAGGTTGTGCAGGCCTGATCTAGTGCAACTTGTACCTGAAACAAAATCATATGCACACACATAATACTATATTATAACATATAATTTATTTTATGTATTACAAATATAATCTAATGTATAAACAACATACAACATAGTGTATAATAAAGCATTAATATTAAATGATAATAAACCAATCAAATTAATAAATAGCTGTGAATAACGATCATTTATATATTGTTTATAAATAACACATTAATGTTAAAGATCTAATGTATTAATATATAATATATAAATGTATTATGATTTATATGTGTTTGTATGTATATAATACACACATATTTGTATATATGCATATATACACAGACATTTGTATATATGTGTATATACACAGACATAAATATAAATATGTGTGTATGTACATGTATATACACAAACACATACATATCTATTCACATGTTTGGCATTTAAAGCTCTTTACAACCTGATCCCTTTTAACTTTTCCAGTCTTATTAATCATTACTCTCTTCCATGTATGCAGTGGTCCAGCCATCCTGGATTTGCTGTTCTTCACACACAATACTTCGTCTCCTATCTTCTTTTTTTTTTTTTTTTTTTTAATTTTTTAAAATTTTTATTTTTTTCATCTCCTATCTTCTTGCCTTTGCATCAGTCTCCCATCCTGGAAACACTCTCCCCCTTTACCTCTTCCTTTTAGTTTTCTTGGATTCCTTCAAGTCGCAGTTCATTTTTCACCTTCTGCTAGGAGATGTCTCCTGCTCCTCCCAGTTGCTAGTGCCTTCCCCTCTGAGTTCGTCCTGGTCCACTCTGTGCCATGATTTCTCTGTGGTAACCTGGACTCCATCCCTGGGTCCCTCAGCTCTGATAGATGAGATTTTGTTTGATTTTGCGAGGGTGCCTCCATACCACTTCCTGCCATTTGCCCACCTGCCTCTTCCAACTCCCTTTTATATGCTATCTTTCTCCTTTAGAATGTGTTCTTTGAGGTCAGGGACTGTTTTGTTTCCTTATTTTTGTATTCCCAGCACTCAGCACAGTACCTGGTACATAGTAAGTTTAATGTGTGCTTACATGTTCTCGCTCTCTCTCTCTCTCTCTTTCTCTCTCTCTCTCTCACACACACACACACACACACACACACACACACACACACACATTTGTTCTGTATATAGACCTAGTTAATTGTACATTATCCACCCCATTAGACTGTGAGCTCCTTGAGGGCAAGGATTGTTTTTAATCTCTCTTTGTAGTCCCTGAACTTTGCACAGTACCTGGCATGTGGCAAATGTTTAATAAATGCTTATTGCCTGAGTGACTGACATTTGAATCCTGCTTTGTCGTAGTCAATGTCAGTTCTTATATAAGCACCTCGATAGGTGCTGTCTTCTATATCTTTGTTTCTTATTCAGTAGCTAACAGAATAGGTCTTCAAAACAAGTGTTTTAATTATTTAGGATCATAATATTTAGTGATGTAAAGGAGACACCAATAGAATGGAAAGGATAATGGATTTGGAGTCAGAGGATTTGTCTTTGTCACGATGTGATCTTGGACAAGGTTATGAAACCTCACTGGACCTCAGTTTCTTTATCTGTAAAATATATTTGTATTAGATCATATCTCAGGACCTAAGTTACGGGGATAGCTGTTAAGTTTGTCTTCTATAACGAAATCCAACTTCCAAGTGTGACAAGTAGGGAAACTGAAGAGAAATGAAGTGACTTGTCTACAGTCATACAGGTATTAAGTGGCAGCTGGGACCTGACTCCAGGGCTTTTGATCTGAGGCTGATGTTCTTTCTGCTGCTTCTGTCCTGACACTCCAGTTTTGGTTGACCTCACTGTAACTTCCCAAGAAACAACAGTGTTGGCTTTCTTAACAACTTTGATTACAGCGGTCAGATAGGGTTCTGCTGTTTGGCATTTAATAAAGCCCTTCATAATTTGGCCTTAGTCCACCTTTCCAGACTTGTTACACATTACTCCTCTTCATGTATAATATTATATCTCCTGCCTCTACCTTTGCTCATACTTCTTCCATGCCTGGAATGCACTCCCTCCTCATTATGGCCTCTCAGAATGTTTAGTTTTCCTTCAAAACTCATCTCAAACCTCCAGGTGCTGGTGCTCCTTTTACTTTGTACTTATTTCATTGTGTGTATATATTTATATATAATATTATATTAAATCCAAATTTATTTTATGTATTATGAATATAAGTAAATAATATGATATAATATAGTATATAAAATCATTAATATATAAACATTAAATGATAAATTAATAATTCATTTATAAACAATAAATTAACATTAAAGAAAATTAATATATTGATGACTAACCTGTTATAATCTATAAATGTTATATATTTATATTTATTTATAAATAGTAAATTAACATTAAAGAAAATTAATATATTGATGGCTAATCTATTATAATCTATAAATATTATATAAGACAACATGCACATATATTGAGGAGATATATATATGATATATATTTAGGAGATATAAACTTTATTTTATATAACATGCTATATGTTATATATATTTATGAGATTTTATATATATGTGTGTGTGTTTCACAGGTAAACACACAGGTAACACTGCTTTGTTGGGCAGGAGAACACAGGAGGACTTCTAACACTAACAGATGTTCTAGCACATGTTCGTGTTAGCAATATCATCATGACCTAGCACAGCGCAGCCATACATTATGTCTTCCCTGTATCTCACTGTACAAGCGTGGTGGAGATGTTTTCAACAGTAATTCATGGGAATTATTATCTATTTTGGCCGTGGATCCTGGAACTATTATCTGAAAAGGAATAACAAAATCCTCCTTACACACACTAAAATTCACCTTACTTACAATGTGCATATATATATATATATATGTACATATGTATGTTTTAATTTTATATATGTAATATCTCCTCAATATGTGTGCATGTTATTTCCCTTAATAGAATGTAAGCTACTTGAGGTCAGGGACCATTTTCTTTTTGCCTTTGCATCACCAGAACCTAGCTCAGTGTTTGGTAACATAGCAGGCACTTTAAAATGCTTTTTGATTGCCATTCGAAAGCTAGTGGGAATACTTTCAGATTTGGGCAGAACACAAATAATCCTGATTCTACAAATACTACCTGTAAACCCAAGTAGGGTATTTGTGGTATGAGCTCATTGCAAAAGGGCTGTTTATCCATTTTGCCCATATGAATAGGGATTCAGGTCAACAGTACCATTTTGAAATACTGAGGATGATATTTAACTTTAATTCGCACCCCTTCTTCTCTGCAACTTGTCCTTTATATTAGTACATGCTTTTATATACACTCTTAAAGCTCTTTTGGTTGTTAAGAGGCTTGGATGCCTGGCTCTTGGAGGCATCTAGCTAATTCTTCCCTTCTAAATCATGTGCTGTTTTGATGAAAAGACGGTTCCTTGGAAAAAGTAATATCATTGAGCTAGAGCAAATCCTACATGCCAGAGTTTAGAAGGTTTAAATTAAGATGGCTTGGAAAATAGGCATCTTAAAACAGTAAAACTCTCATCAACTTAGCCTCATAAAAGAAAACTGAAAGATTCAGAGCTGGGTAAGGTACATTAGAGTAGAAGACATGATTAAGTGGAAAGACCACTTGGTTTGACGTCAGAGGATGGAAGCAGCATTGTGGATCTAGTGGTTTTCATCCTTTTTGGAGCAGGAGGACCTCTTTTTAACATCAGATAAAATGTGTGATCTTACAAAGGATGATACTGTTTACACCTACTGATTCAGAAAATACATGAAGCTGTTAAATGAATTTGTACCTTACTAATCACACAAGCTTGTATATATATTTGGGGACAAGCTGGGTGTCTCAGTGGATAGGACATGGGATCCTGGAGTCAGGAAGACCTGAGTTTAAATCCAGCTTCAGATACTAGCCGTATGACCCTGGACAAATCATTTAACCTCTGCCTCAGTTTCTAGTTTCCTTATCTGTAAAAAGGAGATAGTAATAGCACCCCTGTCTCCCAGGGTCATTGTGAAGATCAAATGAGATGGTAATTGTAAAGTGCTTAGCAACAGTGCGTAGCACATAATAAGAGCTGTATAAATGTTAGCTATTATTTGGGGGCAGCTAGGGGTCAAAGTGGATAGATTGGGCATGGAATTGGGAATATCTGAGTTCAAATCCAGCCTTAATCACTCACCAGCTGTGTGACCTACCAGCAGGCTATTGCTTTAGTTTAGATGTGATGTGATGAGGAATTGCACCAGGGTGGTAGTGATGTCAAAGGAGAGAAGGGGATGTATTAGGAGAGATATTGATAAAATAGAATCAACAGGCTTTGGCAACACATTTTATATGGGGGTGAAAGAGAATGAGGAGTCCAGTATGGTATAGTAATAGGGAAGGTCTGAAGAGGAGAGCTCAGTGTTGGACAAGTTGAGTTTGTCCAACTATCTGTGGGGCATCCTGTTTGAGATGTCCAGTAGGTAGCTGGGGATAGGGCCAGATAAGTCCGATTTGAGAATCATTAGCATAGAGATAACAGTTAAATCAAGGGGTCTGATGAAATCATCAAGTGAAATAAGGTAGAGGGAAAAGAGAAGGCCTATGAGAGAGCCCTGAGGGATTAAGTGTCTTGCCCAAAGTTCAAAGCCTCTAGAAATAGACACTACCCCTCCCACAATTCCTCTTCTTCTCTTTTCCTCCTCTTCCTCCTCTCCTTGATCTTCCTTACCCTCACCCTCAACATTTTTCACTTATTTATTATAGTCATGTTGTATATTTTGTTGAAGCTAAATAAAGATCAAAATAAGAATGCTTGTGAGCATATGGATTCATGGACCCCTCGTTATAACTCTGAGGTTTCCCAGTAATCCGCAGTTCACAGCTGGGAGACATATTCCCCCTTCTTTCATTTCATTTGAAAGTTAGGGAAATGAAAAGTTTCTCAACTCCCTCTTATAACCGCCCGAGAATACCTTAGGTTATCCAGGTAGCAAAATCCCACCTTCTACAGGAAGCCTCCTCTCCATCCATATTAATTCTCATGTCTTCCCTCTGGAGATTATTTCAAATTTATCCTTTCAGTAGCTTATTTGTACATAGATTTACAGGTTGTCCTCTCCATTACCGTATGAGCTTCTTGAGAGTAGGGACCACCTCTTACCTTTTACAGTGCTTAGCGTAGTTCCTGCATGTAGTAAGACTGTGATAAATGCTTATTGGGATTTGAACCCAGCTCCAGTACAGGGGCAAGAATATTAGATATAAGGTCAGATGACTTGGCTGCAGATCTTGCATTTGTTATTACTTTTTGTGACCTTGGACAAATCAGTTTATCTCCGCAAGCCTCAGTGTCCTCATCTATGAAGTGATAGTGGTGCACTATGTGATAGCTCGGGTCTCTTCCGGCTCTAAGTCCTGGGATCCTGTGAAGTACAGTTACAGTCACGTATTGTTTCTGAATGTTGATACTGACACAGACGTTCCTTGCCTAGTATCACTAATGCCTGTGAGTTTAGTCAGTCAGTCAGCAAACATTTATTAGATGTTTCATGTGTGACCCGCTCTATGTTAAGTGCTTCAAATACAAACACAAGCAGAAGACAAACTGTGCTTTTAAGAATCTTGCATTTTTTGGGGGGATGGAGGGGAGACAACATATAAATGGAAGCTAGAAAGGAGGGGGAGGGCTACAAAAATGAGATTATGATGACGATGATGATGATAACACTTACTATGTGCCAGGCACTATGCTAAGCACTTTACAGTTACTGTCTCCTTTGATCATGGTAGAGAAAGTTCAGATGCAGCCTGGAGAGGAATGAGACATGGCTGGCCTGGTCACACTCCTTAAATAAAGATCCTAGAAGGAGCCATCCTATCAGAGAGAGAAACATTAGATGCTTCGGGTACCTCCAGTGTGTTAATTCCAGGGCTGGAAGTTGCTTCCAGGGCGAAGAGGTTTCTGGGGCACTGTAGAGAAAGACTGGAGTGCAGCCTGGAGAGGAATCAGGAGTTTAATTACTGGGGGAAAGTTAGTGTAATAGAAACAATGTCATTAGTGGGCAGTCAGCCAAACAAGGTTGGAGTGGGACTTGGTAATATTGTTACAGTATTTTAGTGTGGTTTTTTTTTTTAAATGACATTGCTTTAAAATTGTATTAGTGAGGATGACATCATACAGCATATTCCTGTATATGAGAAATGATGTTCTTGGTATAACTTTTAATATATTCTCGTTTAGAACATCTACATAATTTTGTTCCTCCTCCCCCAACCCCACCCTTTTGCCAGTCTGGGTACTGGTCTCAAGATAGATTCCTGGTGAATTTAGATTTGTTAAGTATTGAAAAGAAGTTTAAGGCATTTAAATTAAACAAACATTTGGGCAATAAGAGAACTATAATAATAGCAGCTGACATTTATATCTTGTACTCTAAAATTTGCATCACCTCATTTTATCCTTGGAAGGGAGGCAACATAGTACAGTGGAAAGAGCACTGGTTATGGAGTGAGAGGTCCAGGGTTCAAATCCCACATTTGATGAATGTTGCCTGCATGACCCTGGACAAATAAATTCACCTCCATGGATCTCAGTTTCGCCATCTGTAATATGATAGCCCTCTGATGTCTATTTCAGCTCTAGATCTGTAACCCTATGGGAACCCTGTAACTAGGTACTAAGGGTATTATTATTCCCATTTTCTGATAAGGAAACTAGGACAAACTAGAACTCACAGAGTATGTATAGACTGCCCATAGTCACACAACTATTAAAGTTCCAGAAGTAGGGTTTAAACGTAGGTTTTTCTGACATTTGGTTTAGTACTTTATTGCTCTCTTCTCATGCAAAACACATTATGTTAATTCAATCATTTTTGCACTGAATATGTCAGGATTTCAATATTTCAAGAATCTGTAATATTTCTGTGGTTTCCATCACTTGTTTCTTTCACTTCTATGCCTTAGCTGTTACTGGTTGTGCCCCCCCCAAATTCATCACAACAGGTAACATGGTGATGAGTCTGTCTAAGCCAGCAAGACTGTTCTTCAATGAAAATCATACAGTGCATCACCAGGTCCATATTTAAAGCCTTTCTGACATGGAATAGTCTGTGCTGGGATAGACTTTGGCACCCACATTCACCTCTGTGCTGAGATAGCACCAGGACTAGAGTGGAGAGGTTCATGGGAATACTTTTTTGGAAAGAGCAATCTGGGTTTACTGAGTACATAAAAACCCATTTTGTGTTTGGAGTAGGAACTATCGTAGGTATTTCAGCTTCTTTGTATTTAAATTGGAGATACTGTATATGACTGATTGTTACAAGAAGGACTTAAGCTTTCAGCCTCAGTTTCCTCATCTGTAAGTGGAGAAAATGATGGTTTTAGTCCCAATTTCACAGGATTCTGGTGAGGATGAAAGGAGATAATATATACAAAGGGATTTGTATACATAACGCATAGTAAGAATTTAATACACACCATAGTTTATCATCCTGTAATATTAGTTTTTTGTAGCCTTTGAGCACTAGGGTAGAGCTGAAATCTGTGATACCTGAACACAAGATGTAACCTTATTTCTTAGGCATTTAAAAATAATACAAGTTCACTGACTGTTTTAGTTCTCAATGTCAGTGAATAGAGACTGAAATTGCTAGATTTTGTCCCATGGTACAGGAGAATGGAGAAATAATCTGACTTTTTTCAGGGGAAAAATCATAGAAAACAAATACAGTCATTTGAAACCCCAAACTTGGCCATTTCTGTCTATAATGTAATTCTTGTCTCCTGAGTTAGTAACAGTTTGGGTTGTGGAAGGCATGCTTTTACTGTGTATAGAAGGATCTACTGCATATGTGCAAGGAATTGGAATTGTAGTGCTACAGTCCTGACTTTTAAGAGTTTGAGTTTGCAACCATAATGTTTCATGAAAATGTCTTTTGCAGAGAAAAAGGTTGCAAGCAGTATATCTGGAGAGTCCTTATACCTCATTCACTATATGATTATGTTCTGTCACCTTTCACTGAGGAAAAAAGTTTCCTTCAAAAAAAGATTACTTACAAAAATGAGCCCTTGAATTATGAGCTATGTGAATGTTTTATGACTATTTAACAAACAGAGTTAAACAATGCATGTAGTAGAGCAGACAAGGCTGGAAGTTCAATTGGAATTTTGTTCTTTTTCCACACTGGATCACAGATTACATTAAAAATGGTCCTATAAATGGAGGTCCTTAAATAGAAAGTGATTGTCATTTAAAAACATGACTCATTAGATACAAGTGTAGTCAAATTTTGAATACCTGGAGCTGGTCCCTCCCTATCCACCTGGGTTATGAGGCTTAACCTCTTGGGGATGAACTCCCTGATACACAGCTGGCTCTATGTCCTGCTTTCCCACCCTTGGCACACTGCAAATCTAGGACCAGTTCTTTCTGTTCAGGAAATGTTCATCTTGTCACTAGCTCTCCTGCCACATTCCTGAGCAAAACAAGGAAACTTAATGTTTCTCAAAACACATTTAGTGTGGAGAAATGCTGAGGCTGACTTATGAACCTTATTTTATTCCTAAGGCTTTAACTGCTTTTCATGATTGAATGCTGCCTAGCCCTTTAAAGAAAGCTAATTTCTTACAACTTGTTAATTTACTGGAAGAGTTTCATAGAATTGTAAGAACTGGAAAGGAGCTTGGAAGTACTTTAGTCTAACCTCATTAAAAAAAAACCTTTTAAACAATTTAGTTTTTCAATGAACTAAGATCTATTTTCTCTTCCTCTCACCTTTCCTCTTCTCTGTGGGGAAAAAAAAAGCCAAAAAGGCTTGTAAGAAGTCCAGCGTCATTTTACAAATGAGGAAATTGATGCCTAGAGAAGGGAAGAGTCTTACTCCAGATCACACAGCTAATTAGTGGCAGAATTGGAACTTAGTTTTCCCAAACCTTTCTCCATTGCTCTTCTTCAGCACCTTGATTGAGAATGAACTATAATGAAGTGTCATATATTTTTTTTTTTTTTTGGATGATAAAAGACCTTGTTGTGGGAATGAATTATAATGGTACAGGAAGGCATGGGCCGGTTGCCCTTCTCTTTGCTAACTCCTGTCTATCAGTTTTGCCCTTCATCCGCTTTCCTTCCTGCCTCTTTCTGAAATTTGCAACTTCAGGAATCTCCTCCCTAATATTCATTCTCTTCTTATCACCTGACTTTCCCCTATTTCTAAAAGCAAACAAAATAGAAACTTCACTAGGTCCTAACATCCCCTTCGGCTATATTTCTCTTTCATGGCCAGGCTCCTAGAAGAACCTGTCTACGTACACCCACTGCCACCTTTCTTACCATCTCCTTGCTTGTGTTCCACCACTGCCCTCTCTCTAGTCACCTTCATTGTTAAACCCTGTTGCTTCTTCTGACTTTTCATCATTTAATACTGTTGGGCATTCCCTCCTGGAAAGCTTTATCCTGGATTTTTCATGGAGTTATCTGAATGGAGTTGACTGTAGCTTACTAAGAGCCAGTGCAGGTACCTGCACTAGCAGCTGCCACTAATTCTGCCCTCATAAATAGTGTTGCCATACTACCCCTCCACTTAGGCTTAGCACCCCACAGTCATGTTTGACTCCTCCTTCATCCTTTATATCCAGTTGTCAAGTCCCTTTGATTGTTTCCCCATTGTGTCTTCAGTTTGTAGTGTCTTGGGATTGACTTCGATAGTGCCTTCAAATGGGTAGTGCTGATGATGGTTAAAATTGCTCAGGTTTCTGTCCATTTATAAAACACTTTCCTCAAAACTACCTTGTGGGGTAGGTCATCATCTAAGTTATATTATCCCATGTTTTTAGAGATGAGGACATTAAGGCTCAGATATTCTGCCATCTTTGTGGTTTCATGCCTAGGAAGTGGTAAAGTGGGGCATGAACCTTGATCTTCTGGCTGCCAAGTCTAATGTTCTTTCCATTGTGTCAGACTGGAAAGTTGGTAATTATATTGCTAGAATTTTCCTTCTCTCTCTCCTTTCCCTCACTAGCTCTGTTCTTAGAATGTTCAATTCCACAAGTGTGATCCTTGGCTTTTTTCTCTTTACTTCCATTCACCTGTGTCTGCCACAAACACCAACTTGCCGTTTTGATAGGGAAATTGGACATATTCAGTAGGCAGCCTGTGGTTTGATTCTCTATTTCTTTCTGACTTGGTAAGTGTTTTTCTTTTTCTTGGCTATGTAAACATTTCAGAGTCCTGTCTCAATGGGAGACTTGCTACCTTTGTCAGCATTTCTCCCATGAAATTGTTATCTTCCTTTGTGTTTCACCTCCCTCATGTTTCTTTTAAGCCTTTAGCCACTTAAGACACAATCTGTCAAGGAAGTGCATGGGATTAGTCTTAATATAATTTCTCTTTTTCCTAAGCAAACAAACAAACAAAAAACTCTCAGAATTGAGTTGACTGGGAATTACTTTCTGATACACAGACCAGTGTAGCAGTAAATAAATGAGCAAGCTGTTCTATTTTGGGCTCTGCTGAGCTTTTCTCCCATCATCTTAATAGTGTCTTACTAAGATGTTCAACTCCCTTACGCTTTCTTTTTCACATAACCACAGTCGTTGCTACAAAGGAAGTGGAAATTATAAAAAGACTCTGCAAGACTGACTGCTGAGGTGATAGTTTAAAATTTCAAATAGGGCCCTTGATTTTTTTTTTCCTTAGGAGGAAGAGAGGAAAGGTTATTGTTTTCTTGGTCTTCTCCTAAACATCTTCTGATTTCTCTAGAATGATGGAATGCTCATACTAAGAAATTTAAAGGATGAGCTGCCCCCTTTCTTGTCTCTCTTATCTTTTCCATCTCTCTCTAGTCAGATAGAACTTTTACTCTTTTTATTTGTTTCTGAGTTGCTTTAGCTTAGTGTCTTATCCTTGGAAGAGTAAAAGAAAGTTCTTAGGACTGTCAATGTAAGGTAGACAGAGCTTTGGCCTGGAGGAAGTAGGAAATTCTGAGTTCTAGTCTTGACCATGCTATTAACTGTGTGACCTTGGGAATGTCACTTCTCTATTTGTCTTAGGTTCCTCATTTAGAAAACAGCAAAGTTGAACTAGATAGAATTTAACAGGTTTATTTTAAATACTTGCTAAATGCAAAACGCCATACTAAGGGCTCAACATTTGAAGTGTACCAATGACCATTTTAAACTCAGAATTCAACACAGTACTCCTGATCTGATTAGGACATAGTACAATCATTTCACACATTGTAGATACTATACATCTATTAATGCACCCTAAGACTGCATAAAGTTTTCTGGCTGTCATGTCCCACTGTTGACTCATATCAGATATTCAGTCAAAATACCCAAATCATTTAATGTGAGTGTCCCACCCCCTCAGAGAGCCTTTTCCCCATGCCCACTTGACAATAATTTCCTGCTTTGCTTTTATTTCTCTTTCTTAATTAAGCCTCTTCTGCAGAAGTGATTTGCAGGTTATATACCTTTTTTTTTCCTCAGCCACCTGTGTGTGTGTGTGTGTTACACACACACACACACATATATATAAAACACACACATATAAATATATAAAATGTGTATATATATGTATGTATATATTAACTTACCAGTATTGAGGCTGCCATTGCAGATAGAGACATTGTCTTCAGATTTATTCTATGATTAAATAAAGTAATAGATACTTAATAAATGTTTGTCAATCATTGCACAATTTAGGAAGAACTACTAGTGAGACTTTTTTTTTAGCCACATTTATACTCTGAGGGATAAGAGCCATCAATATCATCAGTGGTCACTATAAAAAACATAGTTGAGTAAGTAAGGTTACTGGAACTGGGACTTAGTTCCTGACTTTCATTTAATTCAATTTTATAAATCATTACATATCACTTTACTATGTTCTCCAATTCAGTTTTCCAACCTGTGAAATGAAGCCTTATATAGAGACATTATGATACAGTCAGAAGTATATTGGCTCTGGATTCAGGGGATCTGGGTTTGAATCCTGGCTCTGTCAGTGACTGTGTGATTTTGTGCAAGTCACTTAACTTTTCTGAACCTCATTCAGTACCTCATATGAATGACAAAGACATTGGTTAATACTATCTCTAAGGTCTTTGTAGCTTTAAACCTCTGACTCATGATCCTGTGACCAGCTGTTCACATAGGCCAATGGAGGTCAAAATTACTTTTTCCTAGTCAGTGTGTCTTGACATTTTGATTTGTCAAAAAAGTGTCTTATGACATCCTGGGTTTCCCCAGTCCTTTTGGCCATTACTTTATAAGGTAGTTGAAGGTTGCCGTAACTTAGAGAGTAGAGGGCTCTGATTGCTGAGATTATATGTGTAATATGGTTGACGAGTGACTCTTCCTCTCCCATTAGTGGGGGGAAAAACATTCAGTGTCCTGGTCTGAGAAGTTCCTATAAAACACAAGTTTCCTAACTGTGAGGGACAGCCTATAATATCCTTGAAGAAAATAGCTCTTAAGGCATTAGAACCTTATTTGAGAGCAAATGGGAAGTTATTGACATGTTTTAGAATGAACAATCTTTCAGAGTGTGGGTTTGGCAATGAAAGGTTCTCTTTTGTCTGAGAGCCAGCCTAGCTGAGTTAAGATCTTCTTCAGAATACTGGTCACTGGTTAATGAACCAGATCATTAAAACTGTCTACTAAGATGAAAAGGAGTTCCCAGTCCACCTAGACCAGCAAAATAATGGAATGGATTTCTGAAGCATTGTGAGTAAACAATCTGGTAACCAAGTGCAGGATGGAGTGGAGTAGACGTGGGCAAGTCTAAAGTGAGGAAAACCACTTAGTAAACTATAAGTAATTTAGGCTTGATCTGATAAAAGCCTGAACCAATGTGGTGGTAATGCAGGCAGAAAGGAGGGGCAGACACATAGAGGAGACAGTAGGACCAATGGACCATTTATAAGGGATAAAGGAGAGGTGGAAGAGTCAAAGGATCATTCAAAGATGCTGAGCAAATGATTTCATTTCTTGACATCTTGATTTAGAGTGGCAGTGTGGCAGGCCCCAAGTGAAATGTCCAGGAGGAAGTTGAAAATATAGAACTGAAGCTCAGGAGAGAGCTCAGGGCTCGATAAATATTAGGGAGGTGAGTCATTATTTATATAGCACTTGAAGATTTGCAAAGCACTTTTACATGTATTATCTCATTTTATTCTCACAATGATTCTGGGAGGTAGGTGCAGTTGATACCTCCATTTTGCAGATGAGGAAACTGAGGTTGAAAGAGGTTGTGACTTAACCAGGATCACACAATTAGTAAATGTCTAAAGCTGGGTTTGAACTCAGGTCTTCCTGACTCTAGGTCCATTGCTCTATTCACTTACTTATCATCTTCAAAAAGGTGATAAAGGAGCCTGTGAGAGCAATTCATCCCCAGTGGGGGAAGAGTGGAGAGAAAACGATGGAGGACAGAACTTTGAAGAATTCTCATCTAGGGGACAAGAAGAAGAGCTTGTTAAGGAGGCAGAAGCCATGAAGAGAAGTAAAATCAGAACCAGGATAGTACAATGAGAAGATAGTTTCAAGAACAAAGCTAATCTACTTTATCAAATCCCGAAGTGGTCAAAGCAAATGAAGAATAAAAAAGGTCATTGGGTGGCATAATTAAAAAAAAAAAAAGGCAGTACAGCAAACAGCTAGAAGTCTGATTTCTGAGTCTGACTATGTCACAAACTAACAATGTGGGCAAATCAATTAACTGCCTTTTAGGTTTCATTCTCTTCATGTGTGATAAGACTTTTCCTGGTCCTGCTCTAAAATCCTGAGACTCTGTGATTCAGTGTCTTGTCAAATCAGTCAATATCCACTGTGTCCCAAGCATAACGCTAAGCACTACTGGGGATACAGGTAAGCTTAGAACAGACAGTAGGCCTTGCATGCCAGCTCAGGCGAGTGACTGAGAAGGAGGTCATTGATAACCTTTGAAAGAAATAGTCTTGTAGGAGGGTGGAGATAGGAGTCAGAATGCAAGGGGTCTAGGAGCAAGTGGGTAGTAAGGACATAACCTCAAGGGAAAGTGTTTGGGTTTGTTGTTTTTTAAAGAGTAGAGTTCTGAGTATCTTTGTGGTGGTTAGTGCTTCATTTGCTAAGAGGACCCTGACTTTAGGAAGATTGTAGTCCAAAGGGAAGGAGATAGTTAAGAGAATTTGAAAATGCAAGTAGGACTGAGCAATTGATAGAACAGTGTCTTGGAGGAAGCTGTTGAGACTAAGGGGAATTGGTAGAGGAGTGGATAGTGAAGGGAAGATATTAGGGAGCTCAAGCCCCGTAATGGAATCTAAATGACTTCAGCTTCAATGAAGGTAGCATGGAGGCAAGCAAAGAGCTCTGAAATGGGACTTAGGAACTGCATTCTGTCCTGGCTTTGCCACTGACTCACTGTGTAATTTTAAGCAAGTCACTTCACCTCAATACAGGCCCCAGTTTTCCTCACCTAGTAAAGGAAGGAGTTGAACTGTGTGATGTTCAAGGACAGTTCCAAGTGAAAAATTTTCTTTCTTTTTAAAGTAAGAGAGGTCAATTACCAAATGGGAGGGATGTGAGACTGATTGGGAGTTAGAGGAAGGAGTATAAAAATGGTTTGGAATAGCTGCTTTCAGCACTGAGATTAGGAATCAACAACAACAAAAAAAAATCAGTAAAACAGTTACCAAGCAATAATAAGGCCCCACCTGAGGGTTAAAGAGCATGGCTTTCTAGTGGACCTAGACGGTGTATTCTTGTTAGTTTTTCCAATAACAACAGAAATGGTGGAGAAAGCAGATTGTGGAATTGACCAAGGGTTGATGATTGGCGTGATAGGCACAGCAGAAAGTCCAGATATACTGTAAGTTCCAGGGAGGGCAGCATTAAAATAGTTAAATCATGAGAGCTATATTGGATAGCCAAGCAAATGAACCTATTCATTCAACAAGTATTTATTAATTGCCTGCTTTGTGGAAGGCAGTATGTGGGACACACAAATACAAAAAAACCCTAAAAATCCATTAATCTCAAGGTGCTTACATTCTTCTGGTCAGAATGGAAGCTAGAAAGGAACTGCTGGCTTGAGAAGATAGGGAGGGAGGAGGGGAGGTAAAGATAGTATACACTTCAAAAAGGACTTTATTGGATGATGATAGTGGAATACCATTTTAGAAATGGCAGTAAAAGGAGCAAGAGGCAGGCCAACTCATTGTTCTCTACTAATTAGTCATGGGAAGAGTGGAAAAATAATTACAGGGGAAATTCTATCATCTATCATTCTATCATCTATCATCTACCAGGAAAGCCTGGTCTGAAGTTGGGGGAGTTTGTTGGGGAAGTGCTTTCCAGTCAAGGACTTTGTGCATTATAGAATAGGGGCTAAAAAAGACAGAATAGCTTAGTATAGGAGATGGGCAGAAGGAATGGCAAAGTAAAGGACTGAGCTGGGTAGGAATGATTGTTAGTATGGGAGAGAGGTGATTGTGTCTGGGGTGGCAGATATCAATAGCAGGCATGAAAGAAGCAGAAAGTCAGTGTGGTTGTAATGCATGAAAGGAATATGTTGGAGGGTGAATGATAGATGGCCAGCACTTTGTTAGGGAAGGAGATTGGAGAGTTGACTGCTCCCAGCATTCCAGTTGGAATGTTGATACAGCAAATCCTACTGAGTACATTAGCTCTATGCTGATCTGAGGGGACAACCCCTTAGGTGGATGTATTAGGGTTCTACCTGGTGAATAGTCTCACTGGTATATTGTAAAACAGCCTATTAATTCATTCTGGCCTCAAATATGGGCCTGGTCCAATGTGGTCAGCTCTTTGTTTTGAAAGATACTTCTCTGCAGAGAAGCATTATGGTTTAGTTGAAAATGAGCTGGATTTAATGTCAGGGTATCTGGGTTTGGAGTTTGGCTGTGCTACTTATGAGCTATTTGACTTTGGGCAAAATGCTTAACTTGGTTTCTTTGTCTGTAAAATTAAAGGGGATTGAATTAGATGGTCTGTTAGCTTCCTCTTGGCTTGAAAGCCTATGATCCTGTGATCTTTACCTGGTTTGCCCTTCATTCCTGCATTTGTTCTAATCCTAGCTTGATTCTGGAATGTTTTTCCTACTCTGGTTTTCCCTATTATCTTTATTCAGATTCCTGAGTTTATGGTCCTGGGCTCTTGCAAGGCAACATAGCAGAATGCAGTGCTAGATTTGGAATTAGGAGACTTGGGTTCAAATCTAACCTCAGACACGTTAATTTATCTTTTCTATATGGACCAATCACTAAACCATAAAAAGGGTAATAATCAATTTCCCGTGCCTAATACTCAACCCTAATCTCTAGGAGATCATAATACTACTTTCATCCAATAAATGAATAATAATATTTCCTAATATTTAAAAAGCACCAGGCCTAGCATAGTGCCTGGCATGTAGCAGGTGCTACTGACTGATTGCTAGTTGATTTCATTTCAGCTTCACAATAATCCTGGTAAGCTATGTGGAGCAGTGGGTACTCCCATTTACAGGTTAGCAAAATGAGAAGAATGGTATAGTAGAAAGTGCCCTGGTGAGTCAGAATGCATGCAGATATTGTATTACCTACTCTCATTCAGTTCAGCAAGCATTCATTCATTCACCTGTGTTGTGCCAGGTACCAGGAATGCAAAGACAAAAATCATAGTCCCTGTCCTCAAGGAGCTTCCCATTCCGTTGACCTGAGAAATGTAGCATGTACACAGATAGAATAAGCAAAATACAAGGAGTATGCCCATCAAACACATAGTAATTTCCTTAAATTACTGCTAATTTACTTAAATAATTCTTTAAAGCACTGACAGCTAGGGAAATCGAGAAAGACCTAGTGTAGGAGAGGGCACCCTGTTAGCTAAGTCTCGAGGGAACTAGGGATTCCAAGATTCCAAGGAAGAGCATAAACATTTAAAGCATGAGGAGCAGTCTGTGCAAAGGAATTTGGGAAGGAAGAGATGGAATACCCAGACTGGGAAACATCCATAGGGAAAAGGGCTATGCAAGCCCTAGAGGTACTATCTAAGTGGGAGTGTCTGTTGGATTATTATTATTATTATTATAGAGATGCACAGGGACCTTGCACATATCTGTTGATCAGTCATTTTTAGTCGTGTCCGACTCTGTGACATTTGAAGTTTTCTTACCAAAGACACTGAAGTGGTTTGTCATTTTCATCTCCAGCTCATTTTACAGAGGGGGAAACTGAAACAAAAGAAGTGAAGTGACTTGCCCAGGGGCACACAGCTGGTAAGTATCTGAGGGTGGATTTGACTCAGTAAGATGATTCTTCCTGACTCCAGGCCTGGCACTCTATCCACTGTTCCACCCAGATGCCGTTGCACATAGTAGGAGTTTAATAAATAATTGACTTGAATGACCCAGTTCTGCTGTTAACCATTGTTGTCTAGAATTTCTGTAGGAGTTTTTTTTCTTTTTTTAAACAAAGAAGGGCCTCCTGTGGTATTCTTTTGGCTTCATCCACCACTTCCTTCTCCCCAGCCCTATACCCCCAAGTCATCATTTGGTATGTGATAGCAATAGAAATATCTTACATTTCCATGTTTCTCTGTGGTTTTACATGGTGCTTTCACATACAATATCTCATTTCATTCTCACAGCAACCCCATGAAGTAGGCAGGAGCCATAATTCTTCATTATAGATAAAGAAATAGAATCCATAGGGTTATTATACAGTATTCCCATCACACCAATTAGTCACCATAGATGGAACTAGAACCTAGGTCTTCTGACTCTTCATCTAATGCCATTTCTGCTACATTGGCATGTACTTGGGGAAAGTGAATAGTTCATCTTAGCTTGAACAAAACTTAATTAAGAAAACAGATCAAATACTAGAAAAAGAGCATATAATGCATACCATAAGTAAATCTAAATAATTTTAAAGACTTTCTTCTGTTTTGAATATTCTGTGAGTAGAATTCCTTCCTTCAATGTGAATCACTGAAAGTTGACTGTGTTGGAAATTAGCTGGGGAGATGCTGTGGATAGTGATGCTTGTATTTAGGTCACCAACTTCACAGGTTTCACCAGTATGCTTAAAGTGTTTGAAAGGATGTGTCAACACAAACTTTCGTAATGAATTACCTTGCTAGGAAGTGTTTTAATTACTCAGTGAAATTAACAGGAGAGTTCCTCTCTGACCCACAAATCAGAGATTGGTAAACCCCTTAGTTTGCCTGGTCTTACCAAGCTGTGGGCACTCTCAGGTCATAGACATTCTGTCCTGTCATTGATAATGCACATTTACATACAGCACTTTCATTTTCACATTGACTTCCTGTCACACTTAGTTTGAGGTTAGCTGACTGCATGCCCAAATAAGGGTGGACTGCCAGAGTTTCACTGAGGCCAAGAAACAAATTACAGGGTTCATGGTGATTTAGAGAAGGAAGTCATGAGCATTGGAAAATTGATAGATTGTAAGGTGACATTTCTTTTGCTGCAAAGAAACATTATTTCTTTACATGAGAAAATTCATGGACTTTCCCCTTAAATAAAATTTGTTGAAATGATCAGAATTGAAATAATATTATGGTTTCATAATTGACTATATAGAAAATGTATTTTGGATAGTCCATTTAAAAATCCAGAAATGATGAAGATCTTTGAGTGGATAATTTGGGGGTAATGGAGTTTGGGTATGTATTAATTTTTTTTATGAGATAAATATCTGTTTTTCAGAGAGGATAGTGCCTATCCCAGAATGGAGTTTCCCATTTTTGAGTTGCAGTTCCACAGTTGGGCAATATAACTGTATTTCTAGAATATCACAAGGCTGCTACTAACTGTAATAATAATAAACTGTAAAGTAATCTCACATGTCAGTCATTGTTTTGAAAATTTTTTTTCAGGGGCAGTTAGGTGGTACAGTGGATAGAGCTCTGGCCTTGGAGTCAGGAGGATCTGAGTTTAAGTCTGGCCTCAGATACTTGACACTAGCTGTGTGACCATGGGCAAGGCACTTTATAAAAACTTTATAAAAGTTTTATAAAAACCCCCCACTACCACTGCCAACCAATGGTCTCTTATAAGGGGGCCTACATTTTTATATTTCACTGACTTTTAAGTTTATAAAATTTGTGCAAAATTTTAGAGTTCACAAAGGTTTTTTTGAGGCAGTTTCATAGCCTCAGGATAGCCTTGGGCCTGCTCCTAAGTTTACTTTTGTCCCCATTTACAATGCTAGTTTTTTTCTTTGGCTAGCCTTGGTTTGTCCACTTCCTATACCAGAAGACCTTTTCTGTGATCTGGAACAGATGGTATTTGGACTCAGGTCCTCTGTCACCAAATCTAGTGCTCTCACTACAGTAACATTGTGGCTGTCTACGTGTTCAAATAAGGCTGGGTTATTTGTCAAGAGTGTTAGAAGAAACCTTACAAGTCACCATGTCCCTCTCTCTTATTTTACAGATGAGGAAAATGAGACTAGAGAGAAACAAGTTACTGCTTATCATGGTTAGTAAATGTCAGTTGGGATTTGAACTGGGTTCCTTCAAATCCAAATCGAGTGCCCTTTTAACTCTACCCTATACCTACTAATTATATGTGGTCATTTCTCTCCTGTATTCCTTGTGTGATAAATAGATGTAGAATATATGCATCAGGCAGGGGGTTAGACCATAGATGACCCCTTAGGTCCCTTCCAACTCTGATGAAGGAGGGCCCTGGGGGCTAGAGTTAGGGTCTTACATTAGCCCAGAGTAATTGATCCTATTAACTCTATGACCTGGCCAGCATCTTGTTGTTTGGAATAATGGGAGCTGCTTGAGGGAGGGAGAACTCTTTCCCCTTTTAGCATGCATGCTTCACAGTAACTCTTAAATCTTTGCAAGGGCTGTATCCTTGGTGTTGGAAGGATGGGATTGGCAAGGTGCAAATGTGGCTTATGGAAACAGAGGCCCAATGCTAGGAAGAGGCTTTTTTTGGGTGGCTCTTTTTGAGGCACTTGTGGATTTTTACATCGCCCGCAGCTTCAAACCGGACATGCTGCAATGTGAACTTGGGCTTTTGAGATAATTATTCCAGGCCTGGTACACAGCACCACAGCCCACACATTTCTTCATTTCCCCCTGCTGTCAGGGCAGAGTGCATTGCTGAGGCCCCTGGGCTGCGCTTGTGTTGGCATTTTGAACTTAGCATGAAAACGCCTGGCAACTTTTGGGTAAACACAATAAGAATGGTGTATTTACTTGTGCCCTGCTTACTCTAAAACGTATCTGAGGGTAGTAGTAGGATAAGGGGTATTTTCCCCCTTCATATGACCGTCTAAAATGTTATTTTCCCTCCCGAACTCCTCTGAAGGCACTTTCTCATTTGCTTGTCACTTGTTTCCTTTCAAGGTAGTTATATCCATGTCTTATCTGGTGTGTCCCACTATTCAGTTCAAAAAGCATTTAACTGCAGATGCCTGCATGTAGAAGATGCTATGCTGGTAGTTGCATTGGGGATTCAAAGATAAAAGGGAAAATAGCCCCTGCCCCCAAGGACCTTGTATTGTCTTGGGGGAATAAATTCACTTGGGCAATTAAATACAAGATGATATGGGAAAGAGAGAATGCCAATAACCAGGGTTGGGGGTTGGGGTTGGCACAGCCAGGCTTCCTAAATAAAGTGATGACTGAGATAAACCTTGAGGGAAGCCAGGGATTCTAAAAAATGGAAGTGAGGATGGCGTACATTCTAGCTCAGAGGGACAGCCTATGGAAAGGCAATGCGGGTGGGAGATGGAAGGTTAAGAGTAACATAAGTAAATTAGTTTGAGTGAATTGAAAAGTGTATAAATGAGATGAAATATGAAAGAAGACTGGAAAGATAGGAAAGATACCAAAGGACAGTATGTTTTATTCTAGTCACTCAGTCAGTAAATATTTATTAAGCATCTACTCTGGGCCAGTCACTGTGCTCAGCACTGGGGATACAAAAACAGAGGCAAAAGACAGTCACTGCCTTCAAGGAGCTTGTAGTCTAATGAAGAGACAACAAGCAAACAAATAAGTTCAAACAAGTTATACACAGAATAAATGGGAAATAATTAACAGAAGGAAGGCACTTGAATTAAGAAGGTTTGGGGAAGACTTCCTATAGAAGAATGTTTTATTTGAAAAACAGCAAGGAGGCCAGTGTCACTGAATTGAAGACAGATTGAAGATAGTGGGCAGTGAGATCTAAGAATACTGGAAAGGTAGGAAGGAGCTAGGTTATGAAGGGCTTTGAATGCCAAATAGAGGATTTTATATTTGATCCCAGAGGTTATGGGGAGCCACTGGTGTTTGTTGAAGGGTGGTGATATGCTCCAACCCCTGCTTTAAGAAATCAATATTTGTGTCTAATGGTAGCCATCTCTAGGGTGAGAAGGAAAAAAAAGAAAAAAATTTCATAACAACTTTATTACATATTTAAAAGGATTAGCAAGTTGTACATAATAGATTTTCAGTTTTATGTGCAATTATCTTTTTTAATTATACTATGTTACAGAAATGCTTGTTTTATTCCATAAATTAAAAATAAAATAAATAAAAAATTTTAAAATGATAGAAAAATAAATGGAGGATAAATTGTAGTGGAGAGAGACTTGAGGCAGGCAAACCTACCAACAGGCTATTACAGTAGTTCAGGTATGAAGTAATAATGATCTGCACCAGAGTGGCAGCAGTGTCAGAGGAGATGAGGTGGTGTGTTTGAGAGATGCTGCAAAGGTCTTGGCAACAGCTTGTATTGGGGGTAGGGGTAAGAGAGTGGGGAGTGAAGAATGACTGCTGAACTAAGAGGATGGTGTTTATGGGGAAAGATAATGAGGTAAATTTTGGACATGCTGAGTTTAAGATGCCTCTTAGACATCCAGTTTGACATGTATGAAAAGCAGTTCAGGATGTGAGATGGAAGGACAGCAGAGAGGTTGGGGCAAGATAGGTAGATTTTTTAAAAAAATTTTTGGCTAGGCAATGGGGTTAAGTGACTTGCCCAAGGTCACACAGCTAGTAAGTGTTTTTATGTGTCTGAGGGCATATTTAAACTCAGGTCCTCCTAAATCCAGGGCCGGTACTCTATCCACTGTGCCACCTACTTGCCCCTCAGGATAGGTAGATTTGAGAATCATCAGCATAAAGATGATAATTAAATCCATGGGAGTTGATGAGATCACCAAGTGAAGTAGTATAAGGGGAGATGAGAAAAGAACCCAGAACAGAACACTGAAGAACACCTACATTTAGAGGGCATGATCTGGATGAGGATCCAGCAAAGGAAACTGAGAAGTGGTCAGATAGGCAGAAAGAGAACCAGGAGAGAATCCTAGAGGCCGTTGGGATCCTCCGAATCTTCTCGTGAGCAGGGAAGTGACATGGCTAAATATGTACTTTAAGAAGGTTATAATTTCCTGAAGGGCAAGGACGAGATTTTATTGAAAATCCTCCAGGACTTCGCTCTGTTCATTTCTTTGAGTGTTTGTTTGTTTGTTTGTTTGTTTTTTTAATTACTGAATGTATGGAATGGATGATCTCAGTAGTATTATTTAATATTACTGAGTTACCACCAAAATCTATCTCTTCTAACACCAGTATACTGTCAATGACGTTAGATACTATGAATCATGGGAAAACCACCATTTTACAATAATTCAGGTTACAGGTTATCCAAAGAGATATTGAAAGATAAATGGTCGAGATAAGTAGGCCATAGCATATTTTTCAATAAGGATTTATCTGTTCTCAAGTAGTGTTATAAAATGCATCTGAGACAACTGCCTGTTATCACTATGTGTCCATTAATAGTGGTTGGGACCTCAAGGACATTGTAAAGGATGCTGTTCTTGGAGTTAGGAGAGACTTGGGTTTAAATCCTTACTGACCTTGCCACCTGTTTGAGTAAGTTTGAATGAGTTCCATAACCCCTCTGAGCCTTAGTTTTTCCACTTTGTTTAATGGAGCTAATAATACTTGTGAAACCTACTACACTGGATTATTGAAAGGAAAGTGCTTTGTAAGTATTCAGTTTTCTTTGGGGCCAAGAAGAGCTTTGAGGAGGTACCTCTCCTGATTTGCAGAGCTAGGGAACTATGTATGTGGAATATTATATCAACGTTCTCATTTTTGAGCTGTCGGTTCGTTCTTGTTGTTCCGTGCAGAGGACACTCCATTTCCCAACTTCCTTTTTACCCGCTGTTCTCCGGCTGTCCCCTTGCCTGGCACACTATGCCTGTTTACCTCCTGGCTTCTCTAGCTTCCTTCAAGACTCAATTCAAATCCCACTTTTTTCAGTTTCCCCCATCGCTAGTGCTTTCTCTTAGATTACCAGTCATTTAAATTGTATCTATCTTATATGTACAATTTTCTCTCTCCCCCTTCCCCTACCCTCATCAGAACATGAGCTCCTTGAGGGCAGGGATGTTTTTGTTGTTTTTTTCCTTTCTCTGCATCCCCAGAGCTTAGCATAGTGCTTGGCACATAGGGCTCAATAAATCCCTTTGACTGATTCATACAGTGCCAAATCATACACTATTCCAGGCCCTGCATGCTGATTTGCTACTCCCAACATTGGTTTGGGATACCTGAAAAGCCTTTTTGTATTTTTGACTCATATACTTGGACACAGCAACTTTTGAAGACTGTCTCCTAAGTTACAGAAGTGTTGTTGGGATCTGTATCAGGAGATGTAGGATCTGCACTGAAAAATTAAAGATCTTTGAATCCCTGACGTGTGTGTGTGTGTGTGTGTGTGTGTGTGTGTGTGTGTGTGTGTGTAGGTAGGTGTATATATATATGCCTCTGTATATATATATATTTGTGTGTATATGCACACTTACACTTAGTACACACATTTGTACTAAATACACACATGTGTGTACTTAGATGATGCGTTATAGTTTATGCTAGCTACATGATACAAAATACCAATATGTATTTATGGCCTATTTGCTCCAGCATATCTAGCAGTGAATCCTCCATGCCTGAGATAGTTCTGTGGACCCCATGAGTCCTCAGTGCATACTTGTTGACTGATTTGATTGCCTTGTGGATAGGACAGCCTAAGCTAAAAATTGATTAATCAGTTGTTTGCCTAGTGAAAATGTGGTCAATAGCAATTTTTACAGTTGCTTTAAACCAGTGGTTCCCAACCCATGGGCTGCAAGCTCTTGAGAGTAGTGTGGGAAGCAGAATTATTGCAGGGAGTCAGAGAACCCATTTTTACAGCAAGCATAGTAATTTTGAATTTTATTTAGCACCAACAAATATTCGGCATGACTTGGGATAATAAATAAACTAGCATATATTTTGTATACCAAGTAAATAACATGTCTCTCTTATGTATTATTATTTTTCAAATGTATGCAAATGCCATAGTGATGAATAACAGGAATTCATTGTAGCTTTTTGCTGTGATACATCTCTTTAGTCAACTGACATTAATAATAATAACTAGTATTATGGAGGCCCACAGAATCATAGATTTAGAGATGTAAGGGACCTTAAAAGCCACCAGCTCCAACTCTGTCTTTTCCAGTTAAGAAAACTGAGGTTCATAGAGGTTGTGACTGTGACCAGTGTCACACAGGTAGAAAGTGTTCAGAGCAAGGTCTTCTTGACTCTGAAGACCAACACACTCTTCGCTACGCCAAAAAAATATCTGATAATAAAAAAGAATCCTCATGCTGGAAGAGGCTGGAAATCACTGCCTTAGACTAGTAGACTTAGCATTTTTAAAAATTTATTTTTCTTAAATGGTGGTTGAGCCAGGCATCTTGGCTTTATAGTGTTAGAAACTTCAAAGGAAGATCAAAGTTATTTCACCTTGCCTGGGCCTCAGCTCCCCAGATACAGGATAGGAAAAGTGAGGCCAAATGTCAGCTATTGTGATAAAGAGGCAGGAGTTTTAGTAGACCTGAAAGCTCTTTGTGAGTCAACAGTTTGACATAGCAGCTGAAAAAGCTAAAGCCAAAGAGGAGTACAGTGTTCAGTTCTGGGTGCCACAGTTTAGAAAAGAAATTGACAGTCTAGAACACTTTCAGAAGAGAGCTACCAGGATGGTGATAGAAATCCTTATGTAGGGCAGCTGACAGAAACTTAGGGTTAGAGGAGATTAGCTGGTATAGTGAATAAAGTGCCAGCCTTAGCATCAGGGAGATCTATAGTTGAATCCTGCCCTTAATGCTTACTCTGTTGTATGACTTTGGATAGGTCACCTAAACTCTGCCTCAATATCTTCATCTGTTAAAAATAATAATAATAATAATGGGACCTATATCACTTAGATTTGATTATAAGGATCAAATTCCATACACACATCCCTTTATATAAAGTATTATATATTGGTATATTTGCATATGTATATATGTGTGTATCTGTGTGTGTGTCTATGTATGTAAAGTGCTTTGCAAATCCAAAAAGACACTATATAAATGTTAACCTAAAAAAAAAAAGACTTTGATGTTGACAGAGTTTAAATTTGTTCTGCTTGGCCACAGAGGAGAAAAGTAGGAAGGAACACTGAGTGAAAGTTTGAGAGAGGCAGCTATAGTGAGGTTAGGAAAAACTTTGTAACAATTAGGGCTTCCTCAAAGTGGAATGGGCATCCTTGCGAGAGTAGTGGCTTTTTTTCCCTTCATGGAGGGCTTTATGTGAAGGCTGGAGATTATGTAGATAACCTTTTGAGGTCTCATCCAACTCTTATGTGCTGGAATTTCTTATTTGGAAAATGAAGGGATTAGATGATTGCTAAGGTCTATTTCAGCTTTAAATCTTATGATCATATAGATATGATATTATGCCCTTATAGAATTACAATTAGAATTCTGAAGCTCAAAATGATACCCTGTAGTAGGGGTTCTTAATCTTTTTTTTGGTGTCATGGACCTCTATGGCAAGTGTGGGAAAACTTAAGAATCCTTTCTGAGAATAATGTTTTAAAATAATTGAAGGAAATGCCAAATTTTAGTAGAGGTTAGTGAAAAGAAAGATATCGTTTTTTTCCTGATCAAATTTAGGGAATGCTTCAACTGGCAGCAGACCTTTTGGGTATTCATTTACCCCTGGTTAAGAACCCTTGCCCTCTACTAAAGCAAGTGTCATTTCTATTAATTTCCTAGAGGGTTCCTCCAATAATTTGTCATGACTGTACAAATTCTAGAAATACTATGTAAAATGCTATGTAAATACTATTATTAATATGATTTAAATGCTATTGTTAAATAGAAGCAATCATAATCATCCAGAGGTTCTCTAGGTCCTGCCATTTAATAAGGTTCCCAGAGATTAGCCTTCAATAAATAATACATTCTCAGAACCCTCTTTAATCAGTGCAATTGTAACTGATAATTGTTTTGCCATATAGACTGTGATAGAACTGACACTTAACCAAGGAAGTACAATTCTTCACAAACTCTGCTAGTATAAACAAAGGCAGTGGGGGCAGCTAGGTGGCGCAGTGGATAGAGCACCGGCCCTGAAGTCAGGAGGACCTGAGTTCAAATGCGGCCTCAGACCAAACACTTGACACTTACTAGTTGTGTGACCCTGGGCAAGTCACTTAACCCCAACTGCCTAAAAAATAAATAAATAAATAGGTAGATAGATAAATGAATGAATGAATAAACAAATAAGTAAATAAAAATAAAGGCAGTGTAAAGACCACAGCACCTATTTGTATTTCTGTAGCAAGCTTGATGAGCAAAACGCCAGAGAATGAGCTTGGTCAGATAGGAAGAGCCCAGAACTAAGAATCAAGCGGCTTTAATTCTTGTTTTAGCTTTGCTACCAATTAGCTGTGTGACCTTGAGCAAATCACTTACCATTTTTTGTCTTCACTTTCCTAATCTTGATTGATAATTTGATGATATTGATAATAATGATAATAACATAGTCAATAAACATTTATTAAGAGCCTACTATGTATCAGGCTACTATGTGCTAAGTATTGGGGATAGAATTAGGAAAAAAGGAAGTCCCTGCCCTCCAGAAATTTATAATCTAGTGAGGAAGACAGTACACAAAAGAAAGCTAAAAAGCACAGTGCTGGGGAGGGAGATGGAGGATGGTAGAGAAGACAGTCGGAGAAGATTCAAAGTACTGCAGGCAGATGAGAAATGAGACTTTTAAGCTGAGCTCTCTCTCCTTTGCATGGAGCTTGAGAGTTCATGGCCCCACCTTTCAGAGAGGGAGAGGGTGGTGATGAGGTAGAGTACCAAGGCTGTTGAGATCCTGCAGTATGATGTTATCCCACCTATGAGTTTCCTGGGGCTTGGGAAGAAGTCAGTCAGAAGTCCCAAAGTAATATAGCCAGGTGAGAATTAAGGATAATATCACAATTTCTATAATGTTTTAGAGTTGCAAAGTGCCTAGATTGAGTATAGGCTAGGAAAAGTTAAGATTATATATTTTTCATTTGGTCCTCACAACAACTCTGTTGGGTGGAAGGTATTATCCTCATTTTACAGAATTATAGGGAAACTATCTCGGGGAAATTAAGTGACTTGCCTAAGGTCACTCAGCCAGTAAGTGTCTGATACGGGATTTTGAACCAAGGTCTTCCTGACTCCAATTCTACCACTCTATGCACTGTTCCATGCTTGCCCTGTAAAATGAACTTGCTCTGATAGGTTGATTTCTAATATTTCTTCCATCTCTGAAGTTCTGTAATTTTCTATGTGCCTAGGAAGGAAATAAGGAATATTTTAATAAGATAATTCTTGGTGGATCCGAATCTTACTGAATTTTACTTTCTTTGTTTGGCCTGAGGCTGTCTTTTAACTGATGCTTAATTTACAAAGAAACAATTCAAAACTGTGAAAACTGCTGCTATCTGGAGCATTTATTTTTGTGATTTATAATAAAGTGAGAAATGGTCTTGTAACCAAGAGGAAGTGACAGCGTGTTCATGTTTGAAGATGAACAGATTGTGTTCCTAACGTTGATCTTCTGTAGTGGCCCTGGTAGGTGACCTACTAAGCCATTTCCATCTACTTCTGTCACACACTTACTGAGGGCTGCCTCACCTGACTGGAGCTAAGTATTAATGAGGCCAAGACCATGATTTCTTTCCCATGTAGGCCATTAACTTCATTCTTTTTCACAGTCCCCCAACCACATTTCTGCCTTGGCTCAGATTTCTATCCCTTGGTGAGCTACACAGATGCATGCTATTGTTTCCAAGAATGTGAATGGAGTAATATAAATCCCTCACCAGTTTTGGAGAAAACCACTCAGATTTGATAGCAGTACCATTTATAATAAGTCACGTATTTTTTGGTGTGTCTTATTAGACATAATCATGAGTTATTGAAGATAATGACATAGAGGCTTGGTGACCACTTTTTGGAGATGGCTGTAGAGGCTTATGGTGGGGAGCTAGACTAAATGACTGACGTCTCTCTCAGATCTCAGATCATCATCATTAAGCATTTATTTAGCACTTACTATGTGCTGGGGACTGTGATAAGCTTTGGAGATAGAACAAATGGCAAAACACCTTATTGTCCCTGCCCTCAAGTATTTCATGTTTTAATGAGGGAGGCGCAAACTACTATATATGTTCTGTATCTGTGTGTGTGTATACACATACATACACACTTATAAATAAATGAGAGGTAATCTTAGATGTATTTGGTGATTTCTGTAATCCAGGCAGTGTAGTGAAGGACTGAGAATTGAACTTGGGAGTTGGGAGACCCAAAGCCAACCCTGGTTCTGACCCTTAATAGCTGAGTGACCATGATCAACCACTTCATTTCTCTGAGCGCAGTTTCCCTGTCTGTAAAATGAGAATAATACTTACACTGCCTGCCCCTTGAGGTGTGAGGAAAACACTTTTATATGCTTTAAAGCTCTGCTGGAATATGAGTTATTATTACTATTGGAATCATATGATTCATAGCTGAAAGCCTGTTGGAAATTAACGAGTGGGGAAGGCATTAACAGTTTGTAGTTATATTGATTCCTCTCAGCCTGTATTTTCTTTTTAGCCAGTTCACAAGGTGATTGCTGCTTTCTTGCTGATTAGATAATTTAGCTTTTTTTTGGGTCACTGACAATACCAATTAAATATCTAAATGCAAAAAAGATTAAAGCAGGAAAGTGAGTAATAAATCAGGCTTAGTTTTGATGTCTTTTTTGGGGGGACAGTGGCTTGAATAGCACAGGAATCAATAAAAGATGAAATTCATAAACAGATACTCCATGTATACTTAGATGAATTGCTTCACTGGTTTAATTGTATGGTTTACAGTAGCCTTCCTTGTGTGATATTAATTCAACAATGCATTTATAAAAGTTTGTGAGAACAGTGTCTTCTTACTAAGTTATGTCTAAAGTGCCGCTTGCTCCCAACCAGTCTACTTTTAAGAGTTCTGACAGAGTATATGCAGATATGACTTACCAACAATATACTTTATTTGCATTAAGGGAGGTATTTTGCAACCCTTGTGACCAAAAAATTTTCAACACAAGATGCATTTTTATCAACAAGAGCAGTTTCAATGGAAATCTGGAGTAAAACTTAGGGGAAAGATGTTTTTAATCAAAAGGTGAATTGTAGTAGTCGTCTGCATATCTATAGTTCTTTAAAGTTTCCAAAGCATTTTCTCTTATTCCCTAAAAGGTAGATATTAACAAGTATAGCTGTATATGCAGATATGTGTAGTTATTAGATTACTATGTTACAAAATATGGAAACTCAGGCTCAGATGGTTGAAGTGACTTTTGCCCACCTCTTCTTTGCATCCTGGCCTCCTTCAGGTAACAGCTGAAATTCCACCTTCTTCCGGAAGCCTTTCCCAATCACCCTTAATTCTAGTGCCTTCCCTCTGTTGATTGTCTCCAGTTTTTCCTGTAGATAGCTTATTTGTACATAGTTGTTGGCATATTGTCTTCCCATTTAGACTGTAAGCTGCTTGAGAGCAGGGATAGTCTTTTACCTTTCTTTGTATTCTCAGTGCTGAGTAGAATAATAGGTGCTTATTAAATGCTTGTTGACTGACTTCTGTCTATGGTCAAACAGTAAGTAATTTTGGAGCTGAGATTAAAATTTCTGAGTGTTGCTCAAAATAAGAAAGTGTAGCTCTTTTTTACTATGTTTATTTGTGTGGCAATATTGGGTGTGCGGAAACCTTTGTATCCACTTACTGTGTAAAAGCTGCTTTGAGTTCTGTTTAAGTGTTTAACCAGTGTTAAGTCTAGTTATAAACCCAGTCTTTTATAATTCTAGATCCAATTAAAAGGCATTATATGACTTGTAGGCCAGAAAATAAAACTTATAGGATCCTGGGCAGTTGATGGCAAACTTGCTTTGGTCTTAACAGTAGTTAAAATTAGTTTAAATGAAAAAATGTTTATCTTTTTCATGCATACATACCACAGAAGTTAAGCTTGTGTCTGTAAAGGGAAAACAACTGTTTGCCAATCTAGTAGCTGCTGTTAACTATATTAATAATTCTTGTTTCTGTATCATAGCTGGTATTGCCTGACCCTGAGAAATTATATGCTTGAATTCTACCAGCCTATAGGAATTCTCCACATCTTGGATTTTTTTGGCCTCACTAGGATATGACCACACCCGCCAGTATTTTCTCTGAAGCACAGTCTTCATTGTAGCTTAAGGACTTGCCAACCCTAACTGGGGAGGTAGGTAGTATGGTGTAACGGAAAGATTTCTGGAGTCAGAAAACTTGCATGTACCTCTTACTCTGTGAGTGATCTTTGAAAAGTCACTACCTTTCTCCAGACCTTAGTTTCCTCAGCTAGAAAATGAGGGGGTTGGGCAAGATGACTTGAGATCTTTGGCTCTTTTCACTGTGAATCCATAAGCTGGAACCTGTAAATGAAATGTGTCTTACCATGATCAACCTGTTATAGATATTGGCTCTAGTGTCAGCCTTAAATATGAATGGACTTGTTCCCACTAAGGTATACATGGGATATAATGGATAATTGTCCTCAGCGTCCTGATTTCAGGTTGTGTCTCTAACGAAAACTGTCTTTTATGACCCTGAGCAAAATCACAGTGCTTGAACTAACTCTTAAAGGCTATAAAGTGAAAACCAGTTGTCAGTCTTTGTAGAAGGAATTTTTTCCCCTGGATGAACCACAGGCCCAGACCCAAAAATAATTAAATAAGTAAATATTATTTACTTTAACTATCCATGATTTCCTTAATGTAGGTACTCTCTGTACCAGTGTATCATCCATCCACTTTGCTGGATAGGAAGGAACACTGTGCTAATATACATACATCCATACATACATGATATATAAACAAATATCATTTAATCTTCAAAACAACCTTGGGAGGTAGGTACTACTATTATGCCCATTTTACAGTTCAGGAAACTGAGACAGGCAGAAATTAAATGACTTGCCCAGAGTGACACAGCTAGTAAGAGTCTGAGGCAGGGTAGATTTGAACTTAGGTTATCTTGACTCCAGGTTGAGAGCTCAGTTCGCTTTTATCACCTAGCTGACTTTAGGAATTGTCATGATTTTTAAAAAATCACCATCTGTTGGCCAATCTTCTAATGGTGATCCTTTTGATGTAGTGGGAAAAGCCCTGGATGATAGAATCAAAAGACCTGGGTTCAGATCCTTACTCTGCTATTTACTTCCTTGTATAACCTTTGGTAAGTTTTAACTTCTGGTCCTTTATTTCTTCATCTGTAAAGTAAGGGGGCTGGATTGGACTATAGAATTTAGCTATGAAGGAACCTTAGGGACCACCTAGAGCAGGAGTTCTTAACCCTCTTTGTGTATTGTATTCCTTTGACAATGTGGTAAAGCCTATATGGATTTCTTCTTGGAATAATGTTTTTAAATGCATAAAGTAAAATAGGGAAAGGGGCTAGTTGCTTACTATGTGCTTGGCACTGTGCTAAGTGAAATCAATAGAGAAGGTGAATTAGGTTGAAACACCAAAGTGTTCAAAGAAACAGGCTCATGCACCCTATGTTAAGAAGCCCTGATCTAATGCAGTCCTCTCTCATTTTGGTAGATGAGAATATTAAAGCCCAGAATTGGGAAGTGACTTGTCCAGGATCACAAGTGACCACACTGCAGAATAGGTTCAGGCCTGCGTCTTTTGATTCCTCAGTGTTCTTTCTAGTGTACCATCAGTGGAGACAAGAACACATTCCCTCTAATTCGCTTTTATTTGAGGATCAGGAAAGGACAGCTTCTTATTGATCGATACTCTTGCACATGAGTAAAGGGAAGACAATCAATTTTCCACCGAACCTGAGGGTCTGATTGAAGAAGAAGGAATTGATTGAGCATGCAGGGAGTCATCACATGATCTCTGAGCTCCCAGCTCTAAATCTATGATCCCATGACCTCTGAGCTTAGCTAGGCTGGTCCTCTAATGAAAGACACACAGTCTATCATCAGGCTTGGACTGGAAGTCTTTCCAGTATGGCAGGAGCTGCCAGAGCTTTTATCCTTCTAGTATAGCTTTTTGAGAGTCCAAGGTCATCTTATACCATGAGTCACTGAGTAGAACTTCAGTGCAGCTATAGTGATGGTAAATAATAATTTATTATTATAGAGCACTTACGTTAAGTACCACACATACGTTTTCTTCTGTGGGCCTCACCACAAGCCTGTGAGGTAGGAAGCACAACTATTATTGCCCCCATTTGGCAGATGATATAACTGCCAGAGAAGAAAAATTATTTGCCCCAGAGTAGTAGATAGATGTAGGATTTGATCCCAGGTCATCTAACTTTCAGGCAACAATAATAATAATAATGATGATGATGATGAACAGTACCTCAATTATATAACACTATGTGCCAGATATTGTCCTAAGTGCTTTACCATGATTATCTCATTTTATCCTCATAACATCCCTGAGAGGTAGGAACTATTATTAACTTCATTTTACAGATGAGGAAACTGAGGCAAACAGAGCTTAAGTGACTTGTCCAGGGTCACACAGACAATAAGTGTCAGAGGTTAAATTTGAATTCATGTCTTCATGACTCTAGACCTGTCTCTTCATCCACTGTACCCACCTAACTGCCTCCCACTACACAATACTGTTATCACTACACAATCAGTAACTAATATATTATTATATTGTCCTGAAGTTCAGATTAGATTGGTATGTTGCTTGTATTGAACCCTTAAAACATTTCCCATGTAGTCTAAGATTTTCAGTCTATGTGAACAAGAATGAAATGGGGCCTTATATTTTATTTTTCCCAGCTTGGTATTCATTGCCTTTAAAAACATTAAGGATGTATTGAAGTGACTACAGTGTGTCACATACTATTTTAAGTGCTGGGGCTACAGATACAAAAATAAAACAGCCCCTAATCTTTAAAGAGTTTATCATTTCCAAGTCTGTCCTCCTTCCCAGTTTTCTCTTTATAAAAGGAAAAGTATTAAGCAAAACCCTGCTAACAAGGTCATTGCTTCTGATAGCTCAGGCCTGTTGTCCCCAACTTTTCTCCCTAATGATGTGTCATACTTTTTTGTCTGGGCCCAAGATCTGTCACAACAATTAAACCGAGTTTGGAAGTATTTCAGTGTTTTCATTATCATAATAATTGTCTATACTTTTCTCTTGGTTCTGCTCTTCAATCTGTATTAGTTCATATAAGATTTTCCGTGTTACCTTGAATTCCTTCTGTACATGGTTTCTTAAACAAGATACTATTTCATTATGTTCATATTGCACAATTTGTTAAGGCATAATACAATCAGTGGGAGCCTTCTTTCCAGCATTTTTGTTGCCAAATAATGTAGCACCTTTAAACAGACCAGTCTGTTGAGGAAAGTCTTCCAAAGGGATATTGAAAATAAGGAAAGCATGATTTGGTGATGATGTTTAAACAGTGCCATTGGTCCTGTGCTTTGTGGCTTAGCTAATGAAATAGCCTGAGGTAAGTATGATGTTAAACTTTCTGTTGAGGGAATATTTCCACTGGTGCTTTTATGACCTAATTGCTTTTGTGGTTTAATTCACTTAATGACACATTCATCACCATGGCTGATAAAAGCTTGCCCTGCTCACCCCAGCCTGTTTTAGCATTTACTGAATGATTTATGGGGTCAGGGATAGACTAGTAAGTAATTTTGGTGACATTAGAAATAAATGGTAATCTTGTAAAGGTTGATCTGCTTTGTGTTAATGCAAACTGTTGTTTCTTATTTTAATTCCTGCATTGAAATTGCAAATTCATTTTGATAGTGTCCTGTATCATTAGCTTAGCCTGAGAAATTAGGAGGTAACCCTGTCTTGTCTTAGTGATTACCATGCTTAATTGCAATGCTTTAATAAATTGGGCTTGCATCACAATTTCTCAAAAAAATAGGGATAGAGGGGAATGCTAGAGTTACAAAGCTTAAGAAAGAAGAAACCTAAATTCCCTCATGTAGGATCAACCATTCTATGTTTAAAATTCTAATACATATGTGTATTCGCTAATATCAGAATGGTAGAATTTTTTTTAAGCTTACACGTGGAGAAACCTGAATGTGATGGTGCTTGTTTTCTTCCTTCTTATTTGCTTTACAACTGGTCTCTGCTGGACTTTTCTTCCACTTGGATTTCATTAATAATAACAGCTCACATTTGTAGTGCTTTACTATTTTTAAGTATTTTTTTAAATAATAGAAATCTTTTCTTTCCTTCCCACCTTCTGTCCCATTGGGAAAAAAGAAGAAAAACAGATATGCTTACAAATATGCATAGTCAAGTAGAACAAATTCCTTCTTTGGCTAGTTATCTAGCTATATTTCTGTCTGTGTGTAAAATCTTTTTGTACCCTAAGTCCATCACCTTTTTGTTCAGAGGTGGGTGCCATGCTTTATCATCAGTCCTCTGGAATCATGGACTGTCATCTCATTGCTAATAGTTCTTATAACTTTCAAAGTTATTTGTATGAACAACTTTGTTGTTGTTATTGTACAAATTGTTGTCTTGGTTTTGCTTCATTCTTCATTTGTTGTAAAAGTCTTCAGAATTGTATGTTTTTGTAATATTGGTTTTGTAGCATAAACTTGTCCTTCTGGTTCTATTCAATTCACTCTGTGTCAGTTCATACAAATCTTTCCACATCTCTGAAATAATCTATTTTCTCATTTCTTACAGCACAGTAATATTCCATCCCATACATTGTGTTTTACTCTTATTAAGTAATTTCACATACATTATCTCATTTTGTCCTCACACAACCTTGTAAAGTTGAGAGAGGCTCCCAGTGGGTAAAATAACTTGTTCATATTCATAGAACTCAGAAGCCAATGACAGACCTACTTGAAATCAAAGTATTCTAGTTACCATTATTGTATTACTTTAATGTCCATCATTTCTATAAACTGTATTTTTAAAATACATCTGAGAACTCAATTATGGAAATGATGAAGAGCTGTGAGCTATTTCATTGAGTGGTTTACTATTATTATATGCCTGTGAATTATCTACTTTTCTTTTCTATTTAAGCTTATCCAATGATAATTTTTTAGCATACCAACTTCATGCTTCTGCAACCCTTCTCTCCTCATTAGTAATTCATAGAATCTTAATAATGCTAGGGAACTTAGAATCACCTGGACCAGTGGTGTCACGCTCAAATAGAAATGGGTCCCTGTGGCTGCATAGAAAGCCACAAATTAATATCATTTATGTTGCATTGTATTTTTATTTAGTTAAACAATTTCCCAATTACATTTTAATATTATGCTCACCTCCACTCTCTCCAAGTTTAACACCTCTCACTTGGACTATTGTCCATATACTCTTTTTTTTTTTTTTTTTTTTGGTTAGGCATTTGGGGTTAAGTGACTTGCCCAAGGTCACACAGCTAGTAAATATCAGGTGTTTGATTTGAATTCAGGTCCTCTTGACTCCAGGG